>NC_089251.1:268489323-268789323 GCF_963930625.1 Muntiacus reevesi
GAATGGCTACCTACGTCAGTATTCTTGACTGGGAAATCCCACAGACATAGGAGTCTGGTGGGCTACAGTCCATTGGGTTGCAAAGAGTCAGACACAACTGAGTGACTAACACTTTCACTTTTCATTGTCCACATAGCTAACTTTTGTGCATGATTCAATAAATGGATCAAAGTAAATTTTTTTCCATTTATTTTTATTAGTTGGAGGCTAATTACTTTACAATATTGTAGTGGGTTTTGTCATACATTGACATGAATCAGCCATGGAGTTACATGTGTTCCCCATCCCGAAAATTTTTTTTTGCTTGTGAATATTCAATTGTTTCAGCATCATTCATGAAAATAATTACAATTTCTTCACTGAACTGTTGTTGAACTTTTCTTGCAAATCATCTGATCTTTAACTTGTGTGTGTATTTCTCGGCTCTCCATTGATCAGTTTGACTGTATTAATGTACCACTATACTATTTTGATTAGGTAATGTATGTTCTCTAATTTTGCTCTTCCTTTTCAAGTTTGTATTGGCTATTCTAGGTCCTTTGTATTTCCATATAAGTTCTGGAAGTTCTACAAAACATTCTTAGGAAAAACTAAAGGAGACCTTAATAAATAGAGACATATACCATGTTCATAGACTTCTTAAAGACTGAATATTGTTAAAATGCTAATTCTTCTCAATTAATCTGTATGAGGCCCTCAAAGGTGTCTACATCCTAATATGTGATGTTAATACCTGTGTATGTTATGTCACATGGCAGAAGGGACTTTGCAAATAAAATTAAGGTTACAAACCTTAAAACAGGGAAATTTCCCTAGATTATCCAGGTGTGCTCAATGTAATGACATTGGCCCTTAAAATGGAAGTGGAAGAGAAGAGAGTTAATTAGAGAGATGCAGCAGGAGAAGTGGGAGAGATTTGAATTGAGAGAGTGACTTAACCTGACCCACCATTGTTGTCTCTGAAGACAGAGGAAGGGAGTCATGAGGTAGAAATGTGGGTGGCTTCTTAAAACTAAGAATAGCTCCTGGGTAATAGCAAGTAAGGAAGTAGGGACTTTAGTTTGCATTGAATTATATCTACAATCAAAATAATCAGGGACTGAATTATGTCTATAATTGAAATCAGTAAGGAAACAGTTTTTGTCCTGAAGCCTCTAGAAAGAAATGCAGCCCTCCCAGCACCTTGATTTTGTTTTGAGGCCCTAATTAGAGACCAACCAAGATCATCATACTTCTGATCTATGAAAACTATGATATAATAAAGAGGTGCTATTTCAAGCCACTACATTTGTAGTACTCTGTGATGGCAGCTATAGAAAGCTAGCACTTTTTATGTCTGTATAATCTAAAGCCATATTGCTGATCTTATTCTTGATATTGGCATTTTCTTTTTCCTTTTCACTTTTCATCCTATTTAGATTGACAAAGTTTTACCAATCTTCTTGATCTTCTCAAAGAGCCAAGTTTTGGTATTATTGCTTTTTGCTAACAATTTTCTACCTTCATCTCATTGATTTCTGGTCCAACACATTTTTTTTCCTACTTATTTTGAGTTTTATTTGCTTAGAAAAAAAACGTGCTCAACCTTACTTTATGAACAAAAACTTTATGAAAGAGCATATATGAATGGCAAATAAGTACATGAAAAGGTGCTTAACATCATTAGTCATTAGAGGGATGCAATTTGAAATCATAATGAGATACAATTTTATGCCCACTGGAAAATAAAAAATAAAAAAATCTAAGTGTTGAAAATATGTAGAAATGGGCATTCCTATATACTACTGGTGGAATTGTAAAATGTTACAACCATTTTGGGAAGCAGTTTCACAGTTTCTTAAAACACAAATATTTCATATAACATTAGCCTATCATATAATTCAGCAATTCCACTCCTAGATATTGATCCAAGATAATTGAAATAATGTATGTACAGATAATTCATATGAAAGTTCATAGCACATTCATTTGTACTAGTCAACCACTGGAAGCAATGCAAATGTCTATCAAAGGTGAATGAGTATGTGCACTGTGGCATAGCCATACTTAACAAAAAAGAAGAAACACTAACACTGAAGAAGAATGAACACACCAATGTTGAAGAATCTTAAAATAATTGTATTGAATTGAAGCAGTCTGTTAATAAAATACATGTTGTATGATTGCACTTATAGAAGATATAAAAACTCTACAGTGAAAGGAAAGCAATGAATGGTCTCTTGGGTGTGGGATGGGGTGACAGGAGGAAGGAGACGGAGAAAAGAATATGGACATGAGTAAACTGCTGGCATGGTGGATATATTAATTATCCTGATGGCTGTTGTGTTGGTTTCTTTGGTATATATATTAACCAAAAGATACATATTAAGTGTGTTCAGTTTGCAGAATATCAATTACCTTCAATTAAAAAAGAAATCTGAAGATGAATTAGCATTTTAACAATTAAATTATGTCTGTTTACTTGTTTTTCAGGGTGGATTGCTATTCTAGGTGCCATCTGGTTGCTAATTTTAGCTGATATCCATGATTTTGAGATAATTCTACACAGAGTGGAATGGGCAACCCTTCTGTTCTTTGCAGCACTCTTTGTTCTGATGGAGGTAAGTCTTTTGTTGAACTCTTGCAATAGTTCAAAGGTCCGATTTTTATATTTCACATTTTACTTACCAAATGAAGAAAGCCCAAAATTTGTAAGTCTTTCTACATATTCACTAAGTGGAAAATTATGGGGGTTGAAATTAGACTATTTTAAGTTAAACCAACTTTTATCTCAGGCACCTATTATTTAATAAACTTGTTTATTTGGTTGCTGTTTTTTTTTTTCTTGAATAACCTTTGTGGTTTGTAAACTTGCTATAATTTCATTTTCTGTAAAGTAGAATTTACTCTAAGTTGGGATAGAGCAAAATGACTTGTTACAGAAAGTTTATAGGGAAATATCTTGATAATCTATTCCTTTTGTGTAATATTTAAATAAATAATCTCTTATAATGGGAAAGACTGCATCAAAGAAAAGATTGGATAACATGTATTGTTTTAGTTATAATTTTTGTCACAAAATTATTCACAATAACTTTTATCTTGGGAGTTGATTCACAAACATGTACCTCCTCAAATACAAAGATTTACTGGTATAGTCTGAAGTCAGGCAGGTTGATTCCTCCAGTTCCATTCTTCTTTCTCAAGATTGCTTTGGCTATTTGATGTTTTTTGTAATTCCATACAGATTGTGAAATTATTTGTTCAAGTTCTGTGAAGAATGCTATTGGGAGCTTGATAGAGATTGCTTTGAATCTATAGATTGCTTTGGATAGTATACTCATTTTCACTGTATTGATTCTTCAGATACATGAACATGGTATATTTCTCCAACTATTTGTGTCCTCTTTGATTTCTTTCACCAATGTTTTATAGTTTTCTATATATAGGTCTTTTGTTTCTTTAAAAAAATTTTTTTTATTAGTTGGAGGCTAATTACTTCACAACATTTCAGTGGGTTTTGTCATACATTGACATGAATCAGCCAGGAAACCAGATCTGAAAGAGACACGTGCACCCCAATGTTCATTTCAGCACAGTTTATAATAGCCAGGTCATGGAAGCAACCTAGATGCCCATCAGCAGATGAATGGATAAGGAAGCTGTGGTACATATACACCATGGAATATTACTCAGCCATTAAAAAGAATTCATTTGAATCAGTTCTAATGAGATGGATGAAACTGGAGCCCATTATACAGAGTGAAGTAAGCCAGAAAGATAAAGAACATTACAGTATACTAACACATATATATGGAATTTAGAAAGATGGTAACGATAACCCTATATGCAAAACAGAAAAAGGGACACAGAAGTACAGAACAGACTTTTGAAATCTGTGGGAGAAGGTGAGGGTGGGATGTTTTGAAAGAACAGCATGTATATTATCTATGGTGAAACAGATCTTTTGTTTCTTTAGGTAGATTTATTCCTAAGTATTTTATTCTTTTCATTGCAATGGTGAATGAAATTATTTCCTTAATTTCTCTTTCTGTTTTCTCATTGCTAGGGTATAGGAATGCAAGGGATTTCTGTGTATTAATTTTATATCCTTCAACTTTACTATATTCATTGATTCACTCTAGTAATATTCTAGGGATTTTTTAGGGTTTTCTATGCAGAGGATCATGTCATTTGCAAACAGTGGGAGTTTTACTTCTTCTTTTCCAATCTGGATTCCTCTTATTTCTTTTTCTTTTCTGACTGTTGTGGCTAAAACTTACAAAACTATGTTGAATAATGGTGGTGAGAGTGGGTATCCTTGTCTTATTCCTGACTTTATAGGGGAAATGCTTTCAATTTTTCACCATTGAGGATAATGTTTGCTGTGAGTTTATCATATCTGGCTTTTATTATGTTGAGGTATGTTCCTTCTATGCCTGCTTTCTGGAGAGTTTTTAATCATAAATTGATGTTGAATTTTGTCAACGGCTTCCTCTGCATATATTGAGATAATTATATGGTTTTTATCTTTCAATTTGTTAATGTGGTGAATTACATTGATTGATTTGTGAATATTGAAGAATCCTTGCATCCCTGGGATAAAGCCCACTTGGTCATGATGTATGATTTTTTTAATATGTTGTTGGATTCTGTTTGCTAGAATTTTGTTAGGATTTTTGCATCTATGTTCATCAGTGCTATTGACCTGTAGTTTTCTTTTTTTGTGGCATCTTTGTCTAGTTGTGGTATTAAGGTAATGGTGGCCTCATAGAATGAGTTTGGAAGTTTACCTTCCACTGCAATTTTCTGGAAGAGTTTGACTAGGATAGGTGTTAGCTCTGATCTAAATTTTTGGTAGAATTCAGCTGTGAAACCTTCTGGTCCTGGGCTTTTGATTGTTGGAAGATTTTTATTACAGTTTCTATTTCTGTAATTTTGATGGTTTTGTTAAGGTTTTCTATTTCTTCCTGGTTCAGTTTTGGAAAGTTACACTTTTCTAAGAATTTGTCCATTTCTTCCAAGTTGTCCATTTTATTGGCATATAGTTGCTGACAGTAGTCTCTTATGATCGTTTGTATTTGTATGTTGTCTGTTGTGATTTTTCCATTTTCATTTCTAATTTTGTTGATTTGATTCATCTCCATTTTTTCTTGATGTGTCTGGCTAATGGTCTGTCTATTTTATTTATCTTGTCAAAGAACCTGCTTTTAGCTTTGCTGATTTTGTCTATGGTCTCCTTTTTTCCTTTTCATTTATTTCTGCCCTAGTTTTTGTGATTTTTTTCCTTCTACTAACCCTGAGGTTCTTCATTTCTTCTTTTTATAGTTGCTTTAGGTGTATAGTTAGGTTATTTATCTGATTTTTCTCCTGTTTCTTGAGGTAGGCATGTATTGTTATGAACCTGCGTCTTAGCACTGCTTTAACTGAATCCCATTGGTTTTGAATTGTTGTGTTTTCATTTTCATTCATTTCTATGCATATCTTGATTTCTTTTTTGATTTCTTCTGTGATTTGTTGGTTATTCAGGAGTGTTTTGTCCAGCCTACATATGTTTGTATTTTTAATAGTTTTTTCCCCTGTAACTGACATATAATCTTATCTCGTTGTGGTCAGAAAAGATGCTTGATATGATTTCAGTTTTTTTGAGATCATGAAGGCTAGGTTTATGGCCCAGATGTGATCTATCCTGGAGATGGCTCCGTGTGCACTTGAGAAAATGGTGAAATTCATTGTTTTGTGGTAAAATATCCTATAGATATCAATTAGGTCTAACTGGTCTATTGTATCATTTAAAGTTTGTATTTCCTTGTTAATTTTCTGTTTAGTTCATCTATCCATAGGTGTGAGTGGGGTATTAAAGTCCCCCACTATTACTGTGTTACTGTTAATTTCCCCTTTCATACTTGTTAGCATTTGCCTTACAGATTTTGGTGCTCCTATGTTGAGTGCATATATATTTATAATTGTTATATCTTCTTCTTGGATTGATCCTTTGATCATTATGTAGTGTCCTTCTTTGTCTCTTTTCACGGCCTTTATTTCAAAGTCTGTTTTATCTGATATGAATATTGTTACTCCTGCTTTCTTTTGATCTCCATTTGCGGGAGATATCTTTTTCCAGCCCTTCGCTTTCAGTCTGTATGTGTCACTAGGTTTGAGGTTGGTCTCTTGTAGACAACATATATAGGGGTCTTGTTTTTGTAGCCATTCAGCCAGTCTTTGTCTTTTGGTTGGGATATTCAACCCATTTACATTTAAGGTATTATTGATAAGTATGATCCCATTGCCATTTATTTGTTGTTTTGGGTTCGAGTTTATAAACCTTTTCTGTGTTTCCTGTCTAGAGAAGATCCTTTAGCATTTGTTGAAGAGCTGGTTTGGTGCTTCTCTCAGCTTTTGCTTGTCTGTAAACCTTTTGATTTCACCTCCATATTTGAATGAGATCCTTGCTGGATACAGTAATCTGGGTTGTAGGTTTTTCTCTTTCATCACTTTAAGTGTGTCCTGCCATTCCCTTCTTGCTTGAAGAGTTTCTATTGAAAGATCAATTGTTATCCTTATGGGAATCCCCTTGTGTGTTATTTGTTGATTTTCCCTTGATGCTTTTAATATTTGTTCTTTGTGTTTGATCTTCATTAATTTGATTTATATGTGTCTTGGGATGTTTTGCCTTGTGTTTATCCTGTTTGGGACTCTTTGGGTTTCTTGGACCTGGGTGACTATTTCCTTCCCCATTTTAGGGAAGTTTTCAACTATTATACCCTCAAATGTTTTCTCATGGCCTTTCTTTTTGTCTTCTTCTGGGATTCCTATCATTCGAATGTTGGGGCGTTTCACATTGTCCCAGAGGTCTCTGAGGTTGTCCTCATTTCTTTTAATTCTGTTTTCTTTTTTCCTCTCTGCTTCATTTATTTCCACCATTCTATCTTCCACCTCACCTATCTTATCTTCTCCCTCAGTTATTCTCTGTTGGTTCCCTCCAGAGTGCTTTTGATCTCAGTTATTGCATTATTCATTGTTGATTGACTTTTTTTTTTATTTCTTCTAGGTCCTTGGTAAACTTTTCTTGCATCTTTTCAATCCTTGTCTCCAGCCTGTTTATCTGTAACTTTATTTTGTTTTCAAGATTTTGGATCATTTTTACTATCATTATTCTGAATTCTTTTTCAGGTAGACTCCCTATCTCCTCCTCTTTTGTTTGGCTTGGTGGGCTTTTATCATGTTCCTTTACCAGCTGAATATTTCTCTGCCTTTTCATCTTGTTTAGATTCCTGTGTTTGGGGTGGCATTTCTGTAGGCTGGAAGTTTGTGGTTCCTCTTTATTGTGGAGGTTCCTCCCTGTTGGTGGGGTTGGGCGAGTGACTTGTCTAGGTTTCCTGGTTAGGGAAGCTTGAGTCAGTGTTCTGTTGGGTGGAGCTGGGATCTCTTCTCTCTGGAGTGCAATGAAGTGTCCATTAGTGAGTTTTGAGGTGTCTGTGGGTTTGGTGTGACTTTTGGCCGCCTGTATTTTAATGCTTAGGGTTATGCTCCTGTGCTTTTGGAGAGTTAGTTTGGTATGTCTTGCTCTGAAACTTGTTTGCTCTTGCGTGGAGCTTGGTTTCAGTGTAGGTATGGAGGCTTTTGGATGAGTCCTTGTCAGTTAATATTCCCTGAGGTCAGGAGTTTTCTGGTGTTCTCAAGTTTTGGATTTAAGCCTCTTGCCTCTGGCTTTCAGTCTTATTCTTGCAATAGCCTCAAGACTTCTCCATCCATACAGCACTGATGATAAAACATGTAGGTTAATGGTGAAAAGATTCTCCACAGTGATGGACACCCAGAGAGTTTCACAGAGTTACATGGAGAAGAGAAGAGGGAGGAGGGAGGTAGAGGCAATCAGGAGGAGAAGCGGGGGAGTCAAAAGGAGAGATATCAATCTAGCTACTAATCAGTTCCCTAAGTGTTCTCCACAGCCTGGAACACCCAAAGAGATTCACAGAGTTAAGCAGAGAAGGGAAGGGAGAGGGAGGAGATAGAGGTGACCTGGGGGGAGAAAAAGGAGAGTCAAAAGCAGAGAGAGCATTCAAGCCAGTAATCACAGTCTTAAGTAAAGATGGATACTGACAATTGGATTCTTAAAGGTACAAAATTGATAACAAATACCAAAAGCAAAGATTAAAAATCTAGAATAGAGGTTAGACTCAAAAATACAATATTAAAAAAAAAACAAAATCTCAAAAATTATAAAATATATATATATGAAATTTACTTTACAAATAGGATCTCTTTTTTTGCAAGGTAATAGTAGGTTTTAACGGAGAAGGCAATGTCATCCCACTCCAGTATTCTCGCCTGGAAAATCCCATGGATAGAGGAGCCTGGTAGGCTGCAGTCCATGGGGTCGCGAAGAGCCAGACATGACTGAGCGACTTTCACTTTTCACTTTCATGCATTGGAGAAGGAAATGACAGCCCACTCCAGTGTTCTTGCCTGGAGAACCCCAGGGACGGCGGAGCCTGGTGGGCTGCCGTCTATGGGGTTGCACAGAGTTGGACAGGACTGAAGTGACTTGGCAGCAGCAGCAGCAGTAGGTTTTAAAAATGAAAATTAAAGGAGTAATAAAGAACTTAAAAAGTAAAAAAAAATTAAAAAACGATAGTAGTAAAGTATATCTAGGAGTTTCCCTGGAATTGTTGAGGTAAGTGTGGGGTCAGTTCATTTCAGATAGTTCCTTGTTCCAGCTTATACTTCTTCTCAGGTCTGTAGGCCCCTTCCCATGTAGTCAATGCTAACTACAGGGTTTTAATCTGTTGCACCTGTCACTTCCAAAGCGGTTCCCTCTTTGTTTATTTTGGCTTCCTCTGTTTGCAGGTCTCTTCAGTGTCTAATTCCACTCTGACAGATGGGGGCGAAGGTGGTCATTTATTTAGGCTCACTTGTTCAGTCGTGCTGTGGGGAGGGAGGAGCACTGCAAACAAACATCACTGGCATGTGTGGGGAGTGTGCGCAGTGTCTGGGCCACTCTGGGTTTGCCTCCACTCATGGCGTGTGTGTTTTCCAAGTCTACAATGCTCAGGTTCTAGGTTGCTCTGCAAGGGAACTGTCTAAAGTGGGCCCTGGGTTACGTGCACTTCCCAGGCCTAAGCTGTTCAGGTTCAGGTTCTTGGGTACTCCACAAAGGCACAGACTCGGTTGGGCCTGCGTTTTGTGCCCTGCCCAGGTCTGAGCAGCTCAGGTGACCAGGTGCTTGGCGAGTGCACTCTCCCCAGGTTGGGGGGTGCATCTTATCACCTGTCTTGTCCCAGCCCCTCGGTTTCCCTGGATGTGCAGCGGGAGTCCAATCTCAGGTATGCGGTGTGTCTCCTCTGGGGAGCTGATCTCTGGCTGCAACCCTCTTAGTGGATGTCAACCGTACAGGATCCCAGGAAGACTTGGTTAGCAACTGGGAGCCTGCTCGCAGTTTGGAAGAGGATGCCATCTATGGGGCCCAGTTTGCCCCTTGCCTTCCGGCTCTGGTTGTGGACTGTCCGCCTCCCTGCCTCCAGTGGGGGATGGGCCGGTCTAGTAATGGTTAGCTCTCCTCTGGTATTCACTCAGTCATTTGTTCTGTGATCAGGCCAGCAGTGCCTTAGGCTAGAGCTTTTCGTGGGAAGGTTTTCTCTCTCTGGCTGTCCCACAGTTTGGGTTGCTATCTCATGTTAGCTCCCTCAGATTTTCCTCAGGGCATTCAGGCCTGGTTCTTACCCTAGGCAATGCAGCCTGTGCCTCCCTGTTCAGCCCCCAGTTCACCCGCCTTGGTGGTGACAGACGCAAACCTCTGGGTTACTTCTCTGCTGGGAGTTGCAGTTCAGTGTGTTATCTGTGCATTTTATTTATTTATTTTTTCCTCCCGGTTATGTTGCCCTCTGAGATTCCAAAATTCCTCACAGACCTGCCAATGAGAGGGTTTCCTGGTGTTTGGAAACTTCTCCTCTTTTATGACTCCCTCCCCAGGATGGGTCTCTGTCCCTAACTCTTTTGTCTCTCTTTTTATCTTTTATATTTTGTCCTACCTCCTTTAGAAGACAATGGCCTGCCTTTCTGGGTGCCTAGTGTCCTCTGCCAGTGTTCAGAAGTTGCTTTGTGGTATTTGCTCAGCGTTCAAATGATCTTTTGATGAATTTGTGGGGGAGAAAGTGGTCTCCCAGTCCTATTCCTCTGCCATCTTTAGGACCACTCTCTTCTTGTCTCTTCTTTATAGAACATTTTATTCTTTTTGGTTGGCTCTTGTTTTCTTGGATATTCAGGGGAGCCACACTGTGCATCTTGATTTAGTTTCCTTGAGACCAGGAAAAGCTATTACCTCTGTTTCTTCTCATTATGTTCATTGCTCTGCAGGAGCATCCTAGTGGTAAAAATCAGGTAATTTCTGAATCTGAGCACTACACTGAGAGCTTGCCTAGCTGTTTCCTTCAGGACCTTTATCATAATTGTTGAATTAAAAAAGAGTCACAACCTAAAAGTTCAGAGTTATATTTTAGTTGGTGGGAATTTTTAGGACTTCAAGCCTGGAAGATAGCATCTCAAGCCTGGAAGATAGCAATTCTTGGAAAGAAATGCCCCAAGGAGGTGAGAAGAGAAGCCAGGTTATATAGAAGGTATACAATAATGGGCAGGCAGTCTGAACATCAAAAGATTATTGCTCATTAAAGAAAACCAGATATCCCACTTAAGGAATTAAGCACTTTTCTGTATATATGAAGATGCGAGAGTCTAGGGTCACCAAAATCATTTCTTTAATATGCATTTCAACTATCCTGGGACCAGTATTCTGTGTTTTTCACATCATGAGCTCCCTTGGGTTCAACATACGGAGTGGCTTCAATATGAGGGCTGTTAGATCATGGGTATTCTTCTCCTTCTTGAGTGCCCTTAGGGCTCAGGAACTCACACTGGAGGACTAAAATCATTGATGACTATGACATCCTTGTTTATTGTTTTTTTTCAGTTCCTAAATCATGTCCAATTCTTTGTGACCCCCTGAACTGCAGCATGCCAGGCTTTCCTGTCCTTCATTATCTCCCAGAGTTTGCTTAGATTCATATCCAATGAGTTGGTGATGCTATCTAACCATCTCATCCTCTGCTGCCTCCTTCTTCTGCCTTCAATCTTTCCCAGCATCAGGGTCTTTTACAGTGAGTCAACTCTTCTCATCAGGTGGCCAAAGTATTGGAACTTCAGCTTCAGCATCAGTCATTCCAACGAGTATTCAGGGTTGATTTCCTTTAGGATTGACTGATTTGATCTCCTTGCAGTCTAAGGGGCTCTCAAGAGTCTTGTCCAGCACCACAATTTGAAGGTATCAATTATTTGGCACTCAGCCTTCTTTATGGTCCAACTCTCATTCATACAGGACTGACAGAATTATAGCTTTGACTATATGGACCTTTGCTGACAAAGTGATGTCTCTGCCTTTTAATTTGATGTTTAGCATATTGTCATAACTTTTCATCCAAGGAGCACATGTCTTTTAATTTCTGGCTGCAGTCACCATCTGCAGTGATTTTGGAGCTGAGAAATTAAAATCTGTCACTGTTTCCAGTTTTTCTCCATCTATTTGCCATGAAGTGATGGGACCAAATGCCATGATCTTAGTTTTCTGAATGTTGAGTTTTAAGCCAGCTTTTTCATTCTCCTCTTTCACCCTTCCTAAGAGGCTCTTTAGTTCCTCTTCGCTTTCTGCCAGTAGAGTGGTATCATCTGCATATCTGAGGTTGCTGATATTTCTCCTGGCTATCTTGATCCCAGATTGTGATTCATCCAGTCCAGTATTTTACTTGATGTACTCTTCATATAAGTTAAGTAAACAGAGTGACAATATACAGCCATATTGTACTCCTTTCCCAATTTTGAACCAGTCAGTTCTTCCATGTATATTCTAACTGTTGCTACTTAACCTGCATACAGGTTTTTCACAAGACAGGTAAGGTGGTTTGATATTCCTATTTCTTTAAGGGAGATATTGTTAGAAATAATGGGGGATATTTAATCAAGATAAATAGGATAGCCTATCAGGAACATATAACAGAGATATTCACAAGAAAACATTAAAATAGTTTATTCATTAAATTATAAAGTAGATAATTTCACAATCATAGAAGGTTTTATGACCTTTCTTTTTTATTTCTTTTGAAATTGGTAGAAGACCTAAACAAAGAAGTCATGAAAGCCATATGAGATATGGAAAGCATTATCAGCCATTTTACTTTAATTGCCATTTGTAGAACTCTACATCTTAAGATCTTAAGATCTAAGATTACAAATTTCAGTTTCAGATCTACATACTCTGACAGCAATAAATTTAAATGAATAACAACCAGAGATCTGGGAAAACCAATATTTTGGAATTCACCGAGATACTTCTATTCAAATCACAAGTCAAAGTCAAATCTAAGGGGAAAATATTTTAAAATGAATGTCAATTAAAATGTAACATAGCAAAAAATTTTGGATGATGCTAAAGCTGTCTGAGTGGGAAACTTATTGATTAAATACTCATAATAGGAAAATGAAAGATCTAATTCCAGCTATCTAACATTCCATTTTAAGAAAATGGAGGAGAAAAAAGAGCAAAGGAAAACCAAAGTAAATGTAAGAAAATTAAAGATAAGGTCAAAATGGACAAATTAGGAAACAAGCAGACAATATATAGAAAATAGATCAAGCCAAACCTCGTGCTAAGAATTTTTACAAATTGACAAACTTCTACCTAGATCGATCAAGAAATAAAACAACAGAAACCACCAATATCATCAGTAATAAGGAGCTGTCAACATAGACACTACAAACACTAAAAGAACAAGAATATTTCTGTTAACAACTTTATGCCAACAAATTCAACAACCTATGTCAAAGGAACATATTCTTGAAGAATATGTGGTCAGAATAGATGCTTCATGTGATTTCTATTCTCTTAAATTAAAAAAAAATTTTTTTTATTAGTTGGAGGCTAATTACTTCACAACATTTCAGTGGGTTTTGTCATACATTGACATGAATCAGCCATAGAGTTACACGTATTCCCCATCCCGATCCCCCCTCCCACCTCCCTCTCCACCTGACTCCTCTGGGTCCTCCCAGTGCACCAGGCCCGAGCACTTGTCTCTTGCATCCCACCTGGGCTGGTGACTTATTTTGGAGTCTAGCATGTGATCTATCCTGGAGAATTTTTCATGTGCATTTGAGAAAAATATGTATTTGGGCTACTTTCAATGGAGTGTTTTGTATATACAGTATTTGGTAATATGTCACTTAAGGCCAGTGTTTCCTGATTGATTTTCTGTCTATTGATATAAGTGGGCTGTTAATATTCCCTACTACTACTGTGTTACTCTCTCTTTGTGTCTGTTAATATTTGCCTTATATATTTAGGTGTTTCTATGTTGGGTGCACCTATATTTACAATTGTTATACCTTGTTCTTGGATTGAGCCCATGATCTTTATGTAATGTTCATCTTAGTCTCTCTCTCTCTTTTCATTTATTTTTATTAGTTGGAGGCTAATTACTTTACAATATTGTAGTGGTTTTTGCCATACACTGATGTGAATCAGCCATGGATTTACATGTGTTCCCCATCCCATCCCTCTGGGTCTTCCCAGTGCACCAGCCCTGAGCACTTGTCTCATGCATCCAACCTGGGCTGGCGATCTCTTTCACCCTTGATAGTATACTTGTTTCAATGCTATTCTCTCAGAACATCCCACCCTTGCCTTCTCCCACAGAGTCCAAATGTCTGTTCTGTACATCTGTGTCTTTTTCTGTTTTGCATATAGGGTTATCATTACTATATTTTAAGATTCCATATATATGTTAGTATACTGTATTGGTCTTTATCTTTCTGGCTTACTTCACTCTGTATAATGGGCTCCAGTTTCATCCATCTCGTTAGAACTGATTCAAATGAATTCTTTTTAATGGCTGAGTAATATTCCACTGTGTATATATAGCATAGCTTCCTTATCCATTCGTCTGCTGATGGGCATCTAGATTGCTTCCATGTCCTGGCAATTATAAACAGTGCTGCAATGAACACTTGGGTACATGTGTCTCTTTCAGATCTGGTTTCCTGGGTGTGTTTGCCCAGGAGTGGGATTGCTGGGTCATATGGAAGTTCTATTTCCAGTTTTTAAAGGAATCTCCACACTGTTCTCCATAGTGGCTGTACTAGTTTGCATTCCCACCAACAGTGTAAGAGGGTTCCCTTTTCTCCACACCCTCTCCAGCATTTATTGCTTGTAGACTTTTGGAGAGTAGCAAAGCCACAGTCATCAGGACAGTATGGTACTGGCACAAAGGCAGAAATATAGATCAATGGAAAAAAATAGAAAGCCCAGAGATAAATCCATGTACCTATGGACACCTTATCTTCAACAAAGGAGGCAGGGATATACAATGGAAAAAAGACAAACTCTTTAACAAGTGGTGCTGGGAAAACTGGTCAACCACTTGTAAAAGAATGAAACCAGAACACTTTCTAACACCATACACAAAAATAAACTCAAAATGGATTAAAGATCTAAATGTAAGACCAGAAACTATAAAACTCCTAGAGGAGAACATAGGTAAAACACTCTCCGAAATAAATCACAGCAGGATCCTCTATAACCCGCCTCTCAGAATATTGGAAATAAAAGCAAAAATAAACAAATGGGACCTAATTAAACTTAAAAGCTTTTGCACAACAAAGGAAACTATAAGCAAGGTGAAAAGACAGCCCTCAGATTGGGAGAAAATAATAGCAAATGAAGCAACCGACAAAGGATTAATCTCAAAAATATACAAGCAACTCCTGAAGCTCAATTCCAGAAAAATAAATGACCCAATCAAAAAATGGGACAAAGAACTAAACAGACATTTCTCCAAAGAAGACATACAGATGGCTAGCAAACACATGAAAAGATGCACAACATCACTCATTATTAGAGAAATTTAAATCAAAACCACAATGAGGTACCATTACACACCAGTAAGGATGGCTGCCATCTTAGTCTCTTATTACAATATTTGTTTAAAGTCTCTTTTGTCTCATATAAAAGTATTGCTACCTTTACACTTCTATTTTCAATGAAGTACCTTTTTCTATCCTTTCACTTTCAGTCTGTGTATATCTTTAGATCTAAAGTGAATCGCTTATAGACAGCATATGTTTGCTGGGTCTTGTGTTTGTTTTTAAAATTCATTCAGCCACTGTATGTCTTGACTGGAGATTTAGTCTATTTACATATAAAGTACTGAGAGGTTTGTACTTATCGCCATTGTCTTAATTGTTCTTGCAGTTCTTTTTAGTTCTTTTCTTTCTCTTCTATTTATTCCTTTGTGACTTGATGATTACATTTAGTTTCATGCTTTAATGTCCTTCTCTCTTTTTTGTATAGCCATTGTAGGTTTTTGCTTTGTACTTATCATGAGGTTCATAAATAGCTAACTATCAATCTATCTAATTATCTATCTATCTATATCTGATTATTTTAATTTGATGATCTTTTCAATTTGAACATTAACATCAACATGTTCTCTTTTCACTCATGTTTTATACATTTGACCTCATATTTTATGCCTTTCTTGTTTTGTGAATCCTGTATCTACTTATTGTGGACATGAATGATTTTACTACATCTTTTAACCTTTCTAGTAACTTTATAAGTAGTTTATGTACTACCTTTGCTGTATGTTTACTGCCACCAATGAGAGTTTTTTCCTTTCATAATTTTCACATTTCTAGTTGTGTTTTTTCGACTTAGAGTAGTCCCTTTAACGTTTCCTGTGAAGCCACTTTGGTGGTGCTAAACTCAGCTTTTGCTTGTGTATAAAGCTATGTCTCCTTCACATATGAGTGATATCCTTGATGGGTAAAATATTCTTGGTTATTGTTTTTTTTTCCTTTTTTCACTTTGTATATGTTGTCCACTTCCTTCTTGCCTGCAGTTTCTGCTAAAAAAAGTCAACAGACAGTCTTATAAGAATTCCCTTGTATGTAACTGGTTTTTTTCCCCCTGCTGCTTTTAAGATTATTTTACTTTTGCCATTTTAGTTACAATGAGTCTTTGTGTGAATCTCTTTTGGTTGATCTTGTTCAAAACCCCCTGTGATTCCTGGACTTGGATGTCTATTCTTTTCTCTGGTTAGGGAAGTTTTCATCTCTTATGTCTTTAAATATGTCCTCTGCCCCTTTCTCTCTTCTCCTTCCAGGATACTTGTAATGCAAATATTAGTACAGTTAAATTGTCCTCGTTCTTTTAATATTCTTTTTTCTGTTCAACTTTGATGATTTATACTTTATCTTCCAGTTCACTGATCCATTCCTCTATATAATCTCAACTATGGTTGATTCCCTCTAATGGGATTTTTAAAAAAAATTTAATTTTTTGTATTCTTCAGTTTTGTTTGTTCTTTATATTTTCTAATATTTTTATTAAACTTCCCACTGTGTTCATTCTTTCTTCTCATTTCTTTTATCAACTTTGTGATCATTACCTTGAACACTTTTTAAAAAAAATTTTTTATGTTTTCCATATCCATTGTAGTATAGTTGACATGTAACATTAGTTTCAAGTATACAGTATACTGATTTGATATTTGTATGTATTGTGAGAGTTGGACTATAAAGAAAGTTGGGTGTTGAAGAGTTGATGCTTTTGAACTGTGGTGTTGAAGAAGACTCTTGGAGAGTTCCTTGAACTGCAAGGAGATCTAACCAGTCAACCCTAAAGAAAATCAGTCCTGAATATTCATTGGAAGGACTGATGTTGATGCTGAAACTCAAATACTTTGGCCACCTGATGTGAAGAACTGACTTGTTGGAAAAGACCTTGATGAAGGGAAAGATTGAAGGTGGGAAGAGAAGGGGACAACAGAGGATGAGATGGTTGGATGGCATCACCGACTCAATGGACATGAGTTTGAGTAAACTCCAGGAGTTGGTGATGGACAGTGAGGCCTGGTTGCAGTCCATGGGGTCACAAAGAGTTGGACACAGCTGAGCGACTGAACTGAACTGAACTGTGAAATCATCATACACTGCTCTTTTAACTGTTCTCCATAGTTCCACCATTTCCAGAATAATATAATTTGAATCATACTGTATATAGTCTTTCAGTTTGGCTTCTTTCACTTAGTAATATGCATTTAAATTTTCTTCCAGAGCGTAAAGAATCCACCTGCCAATGCAGGAGTTGCAGGTTTGATCCCTGGGTTGAAAATATCCCCTGGAAGAGGAAATGGCAACCCATTCCAGTATTCTTGCCTGAAAAATCCCATGACAGAGGAGCCTGCCAGGCTACAGTCCATGGGGGTCACAGAGTCAGACATGATTTGGGTGACTATTCACACATGCACACATGCATGCTTGCCATGGCTCTTCGTTTGATTTCCTTTCAACACTGAATAGCATTCTATTGCCTGAATGTACTGCAGTTGATTTATCTATCTATTGAAGGATATCTTGGTTGTTTCCAAGTTTTGGCAGTTATGAACAAAATGCTATACGTATCCATGTGCTAAGTTTTTTTGATGGACATTACTTTTCAGATCCTCTGAATAAGTACTAAGGAGTGTGATTACTGAATCATATGGTAAGAGTATGTTTAGTTTTGTAAGGATTTGCCAAACTGCCTTTCAAAGTGACTGTGGCATGTTGAATTCTCATCAGTAATGTATAAGAATTACTATTACTCCACATGCTAGCAGCACTTGGTATTGGCGTTTTAGATTTTGGCCATTCTAATAGGTGGTGTCTCTGTTATTTTAATTTTCATTTCACTGTTGTCATATGATGTGGTGCATATTTTTATATGTTGTTTACCATCTGTATATCTTCTTTGATGAGGTATCTGTTAATAAATTTGGCCTATTTTCCAGTCAGGTTGTTTGTATTCTTTAAAAAAACTTACTGGAGTAGGGTTGATTTACAATTTTGTGTTAGTTTCTGCTATATAGCAAAATGAATCAGTTATATGTATACTTTATATGTATATATAAATATATACATATATGTATATATATACAAGTTTATATATAAACTTGTTTTTAGATACTTTTTCAATATAGGTCATTACAGATTGTTTAGTAGAGTTGCCTGTGCTATCCAGTAGGTCCTTATTAGTTGTCTATTTAATATATTGAGCTCTCTATTGAGTAGATTGCTTATGTCCATTTAATTCTTCTGAGGTTTTATCTTGTTCCTTTATTCTGTTTAGATGGGAATGTATTTTCTGTCTTTTCATTTTGCCTAATTCTTTCTGTTTATTTCTATATATTAAGTAGGTCAGATACATTTCCTGATCTTGGTGAAATGCCTTGTGTAAGAGACATCCTACCGGGCCCAGGGCAGGGGGCCAGGGCTACATGCTCTAGGGTCCCTCAATATAGGCTGTGTTGGCCCTTCTGTTTTGATGAGACCAACTTCTGTGGGAATGTTGGTAGGTGGGCCTGGCCCCTGGTCTGGTTGGGTACCAGGTCTCGCCTTATGTGGTGGTTGCTGACCTACTGATGGGTCAATCTGGGTCTGAGGATCCCCTGAGTTAGTTCTGGTGCACTGGTGAGTAGAGTCATGTCCTGGTGCAGCTAACTGCAGGACTGGTGAGGCCTGTGTTTGGTGTCTGCCTGCTAGTAGGTGGGTAAGTCCCCAGCACTAATAGGCTAGAAAGAGGGCTCCAAAATGGTAGTTGTGAGCACCGTATCCTCATGGTAGAATAAACTTCCAAGTGTGACTCCTAGCAGCATCTGTGTCCCCCAACTTAGACTGTGTAGGAGTCTAAGTTGTCTCCTACAATGGAAAAGCTGTCTAAGGTCATCAAATGGGTTTGACTCAGGCTCCTTTCAAATGATTCCTTCCTCACTGGGACTCAGAGAATGTGAGATTTTGTGTGTACTTTTTAAGACTGGAGTCTTTCTTTCCTATAGCCCTTTAGCTCTGCTGCATACAAGTTCCACTGGACTTCAATGCCAGATGTTTGGGGAGTTCGTCTTTCTGGAGCAGTATCCTGAATGGGGGAGCCCAATGTGAGGCTTGGACTCCTCACTTCTGCATTCATGATTATCTTCCCATTTGTGAGTTGCCATCCTGGGGTGTGTGTTTTTACTGTGCCTATACCACTGTACTGTGCTGTGACTGTACCACTCTTACCCATCTTGCGGTTCCTTTATATCTTTAGTTACTGCAAATATTTTCTATTAGTTTTCAGGTTGTTCTCATAGATAGTTGCTGTGTGAATAGTTGTAATTATGGTGTGCCCATGGGAGGAGGTGATCTCAGAGTCTTCCTGCTTCACCATCTTGGCCATATCCCATTTATGAACAACTAATTTTAAACAAAAGTGCCAAAGAATTCAATAGGGAAAGGAACATCTTTTCAGCAAATGTTGCTGAATCAACTGGATATATGTATGAAAAATGTAAAGAGTGCTACAATTAATTTTAGAGTTTTGTAGTTTCATTCCTATATCTGCTTAGCTGTCTCTTTAGAGATGCTGCTTTCATTGCTAAATTGGTAACTTGTGACTTCTCTTCTCTCTGTCCTCCTCTTTCTTCTTTTCTATTTATTAGTCTCCACTAGCATGCAAACTTTGCTAGTCTTTTCTCTCAATTGAATATTTTTTCTATTTTATCATTTTCTTCTTCCTTTGCTATTACCTTCTGAAAATGAATGCTTAGCTTTTTTTCATGCTTTATATTTTCAAATATGACATTTAATGCTATAAATTTCATCTGCATATATTTAACTACATTCTTCCAAGTTATTATATGTATTTTGATTGTATTTTATTCATTCAAAGCTTATTTTAAATTTCTATTTTGATTTCTTAAATCAAGCTCTTTTTTTCTTAATTAGCCAATTTCCCTAGTTAATTGTGGATATGTCTTATTGTCCTTGCAGTTCTATGGATGATTTATATATTTTGAGGCTGTGTTACTAAGGATATAGAAATTTAGAATTATTAACTGTTCATGAGGGATAGAAAGTTAGAAACTTTCATGTTTTCCCTAGCCTTTAACTTTCAACTTTTCTTACCTAATATTTTAAATATATCTTTGGAAGACAGCATGTATTGGGGTATAAAACTCATTTTTTAGTCCAGTCTGACAATATTTAGATTTTTAGTAATATATTTATTCTATTACTCTTAATGACTATATTAATACATTTGAGTTTAAATCTTCCATCTTTTTATTAGTCTAACCTTGTATATTTTTATTTTCAATCTTTTTTCTTCTTTATCTGAGTAGATTAAGGATTATGTAGAATTTGATTTCCCATTTTTTGGCAGTTGATATTCTCTTTTAGTGTTTTACTCAAGAAATGACAACTTACATTCTTAACTCATCAAAAGGCAAATATTAGCTGTTACTTTTACACTCTTCAACTCTAGTTTCTTTAAACAAAATTCCTCTAGTATATCTGGTATCTACAGATTCTCCTTCTTGCATGTTTGTGGTATATTTAAATCTGTTTTGGTTATTTCTCCTCTCATTCATGTTACTTAACTACTTGTACTCTTGACTACTTGATCTTAATCTGTGGAACTCCTGAGAAGCTACATTTGGGGTGTTTTCTTCCAGGAACTGCTTGTGTTTGCCTCTACTGGATGCCACGGGGTAATTTTCAGCCTGTTTCAAGGCTCCCAATTCAGGGTGAGAATCATTGGTTTCAACCGACAACACTGCTGCTGCTCACACTTCAGTACAATGGTTTTAGTGTCTGGTTGGCCTGTGTGCTAAGTCGCTTCAGCTGTATCCTACTCTTGGTGACCCTATGAGCTGTAGCACACCAGGGTCCTCTGTCCAAAGGATTCTCAGCCAAGAATGTTAGAGTGGGTTACCATGCCTTCTTCAAGGGGATCTTCTTGATCCAGGGATCAAACTTGCAGCTCTTTACATCTACTGCATTGGCAGATGGGTTCTTTGCCACTAGTGCCATTTGGAGAGCCCTGTTTGGCATCCAGCTCAAGGCAGTTCTATCCTTCCTTGCCATTCAAGTCTACAGCTCCCAGCCAGCTGCACTAAACATTTTATTGGGAAAGGAGATTCTTTGGAAAACATTACATTGTCTTGCTAATCCAGTAAAACCTTTAAAGTGTACTTTATCCAATATCTATTTATTTGACTGCAGAAGGGAGTTTAAGACCTCTTAGTCTCCCATTTGGAAGGAATTAGTGGCACTGAGTTGTTGTTATTTGCCTAATTTCAGTGGGGCAGGGATATCAGATCATTGCTGAACCAGTTTTTTGCAAGCTGTCACTGCAACAGAAGGATAATAATGTTTCATATTGTGAGGAATTTACATCATATTACACAACCATCTTTTCACTATATAAATTGATGGAGGAGACAAGTGATGTATATAGTCTTCAACTATACATAAACTTTAGTTTGCTGAAGTGTAAAATATATATTATGTATTTTCAACTTTAGACTTGATAGAATTAATTATTTCATAGTTATTTCATTCATCATTTTATAAAGGAATTACTTATTAGCTTTTTGTATTCTCACATTTTGACTTTCTTTTCTCAATTAAGAGATCAGTTAGTCATAAATGAATTATTAGATATGTCATGTTCAAGTATTCTGAAGGCTTTCCTTTATTTTGTCTGACACTGTTGCCACAGACCATTGTGGGGTAATCATATGACACTAAATCTATAAATAGATAGTTGTCTTTAGGCATACATTAAGGTGTACACCAAATACAGTATATGTCATGGTCTTTGTAGACCAGGACCTGGGGACTGGAGTCAATGAGAAGAGGGACGCAGGAAACCCAAGTCTCAAGTGAAACAAGGGTGCTGTATTGGCAGAAACGCATGTTTATATATCTTCATACAAGGCAGCTTTAGGTAGTAAAAAAATTGAGCAAAAACAAAGCCAAGCAAATAACAATCTTCAAAGAGCCAGAAAGCATTCCATATCCTGAGTAAGAGGGGCATAACTGAATAGATTACCTTTAAGTAAAAGGTCACTGAAGGGAGTCACTGAAAGGAATCCAAGCAGGTGCCCTTTCTCATGACCTCAGTTCTGAGAACTGCATGCAGCTCTGCTCCTTCCTGTTTTCCAGGAACTGATAAGGAATAGAGAATCCTTGAGAAATGGCACACAAAGGAATAAAGTATATTGGATCCCTTAAAGTTGAATGTCCCCTGACAAGTATATATGTGTATGTATCTATACCATGTCTGTTTCATATCTAGCAAAGGTTTTAATCTGTCTTAGACCTTTAAATCTTCTTTCAATCAATAGTATATAAAAATAATTTTCCCATTACATTCAGTTTTTCTTCCAAATTAAAAATTTTGTTTTAGTAAAAGTTGTATTACCATAAATCAATGATTATTAACAAGGGGCAATTTTGCAGAGACATTTTTGGCTCTGTCTGGACATGTTTTGGTTGTCATACTGGGTCAGAGAAGGTACAACAGGCATCAACTGGGTTCAGCTCAGTTGCTCAGTCATGTCCTGCTCTGCAACTCCATGAATCGCAGCACGCCAGGCCTCCCTGTCCATCACAAACTCCCGGAGTTTACTCAAACTCATGTCCATTGAGTAGGTGATGCCATCCAACCATCTCATCCTCTGTCGTCCCCTTCTCCTCCTGCCCGCAATCCCTCCCAGCATCAGGGTCTTTTCCAATGAGTCAACTCTTTGCTTCAGGTGGCCAAAGTATTGGAGTTTCAGCTTCAGCATCAGGCCTTCCAATAAACACCCAGGACTGATCTCCTTTAGGATGGACTGGTTGGATCTCCTTGAAGTCCAAGGGACTCTCAATAGTCTTCTCAAATACCACAGTTCAAAAGTGTCAATTCTTCAGCACTCAGCTTTCTTCACAGTCCAACTCTCACATCCATACATGACCACTGGAAAAACCATAGCCTTGACTAGATGGACTTTTGTTGGCAAAGTAATGTCTCTGCTTTTTAATATGCTGTCTAGGTTGGTCATAACTTTCCTTCCAAGGAGTAAGTGTCTTCTAATTTCATGGCTGCAATCACTATCTGCAGTGATTTTGGAGCCCCCAAAAATAAAGTCGGACACTATTTCCACTGTCTCCCCATCTATTTCCCATGAGGTGATGGGACCAGATGCCATGATCTTAGTCTTCTGAATGTTAAGCTTTAAGCCAACTTTTTCACTCTCCTCTTTCACTTTCATCAAGAGGCTTTTTAGTTCCTCTTCACTCTCTGCCATAAGGGTAGTGTCATCTGCATATCTGGGGTTATTGATATTTCTCCTGGCAATCTTGATTCCAGCTTGTGCTTCTTCCAGCCCAGTGTTTTGAATGATGTACTCTGCATATAGGTTAAATAAGCAGGGTGATAATATACAGCTTTGACATCTTCCTTTTCCTATTTGGAACCAGTCTGTTTTTCCATGTCCAGTTCTAACTGTTGCTTCTTGACCTGCATATAGGTTTCTCAAGAGGCAGGTCAGGTGGTCTGGTATGTCCATCTCTTTAAGAATTTTCCACAGTTTATTGTGTTCCACACAGTCGAAGGCTTTGGCATAGTCAATAAAGCAGAAATAGATGTTTTTCTGGAACTCTCTTGCTTTTTTGATGATCCAGCAGATGTTGGCAATTTGATCTCTGGTTCCTCGGCCTTTTCTAAAACCAGCTTGAACATCTGGAAGTTATCAGTTCATGTATTGCTGAAGTCTGGCTTGGAGAATTTTGAGCATTACTTTCAGAGCGTGTGAGATAAGTGCAATTATGCAGTAGTTTGAGCATTCTTTGGCATTGCCTTTCTTCGAGGTTGGAATGAATACTGACTTTTTCCAGTCCTATGACCACTGCTGAGTTTTCCAAATTTGCTGGCATATTGAGTGCAGTACTTTCACAGCATCATCTTTCAGAATTTGAAATAGGTCAAGTGGAATTCCATCACCTTCACTAGCTTTGTTCATAGTGATGCTTTCTAAGGCCCACTTGACTTCACATTCCAGGATGTCTGGCTCTATTGAGTGATCACACCATCGTGAGTATTGTGTCGTGAAGATCTTTTTTGTATAGTTCTTCTGTGTATTCTTGCCACCTCTTCTTAATATCTTCTGCTTCTGTTAGGTCCATACCATTTCTATCCTTTATTGAACCCATCTTTGCATGAAATATTGCCTTGGTATCTCTAATTTTCTTGAAGAGATCTCTAGTCTCCCATTCTATTGTTTTCCTCCATTTCTTTGCATTGATTGCTGAGGAAGGCTTTCTTATCTCTCCTTGCTTTTCTTTGGAATTCTGCATTCAAATGGGAATATCTTTCCTTTTCTCCTTTGCTTTTTACTTCTCTTCTTTTCACAGCTATTTGTAAGGCCTCCTCAGACAGCCATTTTGCTTTTTTGCATTTCTTTTCCATGAGGATGGTCTTGATCCCTGTCTCCTGTACAATGTCATGAACCTCTGCCCATAGTTCATCACGCACTCTGTCTATCAGATCTAGTCCCTTAAATCTATTTCTCACTTCCACTGTATAATCATATTGGATTTGATTTAGATCATACCTGAATGGTGTAGTGGTTTTCCCTAGTTTCTTCAATTTCAGTCTGAATTTGGCAATAAGGAGTTCATGATCTGAGCCACAGTCAGCTCCCAGTCTTGTTTTTGCTGACTGTATAGAGCTTCTTCATCTTTGGCTGCAAAGAATATAATCAATCTGATTTCGGTGTTGACCATCCATCTGGGTTGATCAACTGGGTAGAGACCAGGAATACTGTTAAACATTCATCAATGAACAGGACAGATCCTAAAACAAAGACTGATCTTGTTCCTAACATCTCTTTAGGCTGATATCAAGAAACCATGCTCTAAGTAAGCTTATGCTTATGATTTAATTGATATAGCAATCTTAATTGATCATTGTGATTGAAGACCCAATATTTTTGCTCCACAGTTTTTGTATGAAGCCTAATGAAGTGTTGTACATATGAATGGGAAATTTATAAACTTATATTTAGACATAGTCAAGCTGATAATTTAAGTATTTTAAATTATACAACATGATGACATCACAGTGAAAAGACCACATTTGAGAGGTTCTAGGTAGTTATGTCACCCCTGTGTCTGGCTCCCTATTGGTGTTTCCTGTCCAAGATCTGTCACAGACAGCAGAGGATCCCATCTTTGGCTGGGACAAAGGGGGCACACCGAGCAGAACGACTTCTGCACTTATATCTCCTTCATCTAATCCTTTCCCCTACATTTTTCTGTAAACAATTTTCAATCTGTCTAGTGCTATGAAAAGAGTTATGTGCTTCACTTACATAGACTTTTCTTTAAGTTATAAAAACCATGAATTTTCTTTCTTTTTTCTTCCCTAGAACTCTGTGAGGTTAAGCTTAAAAAAAAATTTGAAATGCAACTTACTAGAAAGACATTCTATATGGAGAGACATTTTATTATATACAGGTGAACAGTACTCCCAGAGAGCAATCTTTTTTAAAACCTTTTTTATTTTTTAATGATTGTGTTGTTTTTAGGAATTAGTATCTGTTGAGCTGAATATATCAATACATTTATCTGACCTACATTGTTTTTTTCTTTTTTTGCATCTCTGTTTTTTAAAATTGGAGGATAATGGTTTTACAGTATTGTGTTATCCTGTGATTCTGCCATCAACTATTCAAAGCAACCCTCACTCTTTAGCTTCCTTCCCAACCTGCCCCCATCCCACTTATCTAGTCTGTCACAGAGAGCCTGGCTGGGATCTGTGTTACACAGCAATTTCCCACTAGCTATCTATTTTTACACATGGCAGTGTATGTATATCAATGCTGATTTCTCAATTCTTGCCACCGTCTCTTTTTCCTGCTGTGTCTGCAAGTCTGTTCTCCATGTCTGTTTCTATTTCTGCCCTGAAATAGATTCATCACTAACATTTTTCTAGATTCCATATATATTTAATGTACAATATTTGTGTTTCTCTTTCTGACTTACTTTGCTCTCTATAACTGGTTGTACATTCATCCACCTCAGTTCAGCTGATTAGCATTCCTTCCTTTTCAAGGTTGAGTAATATTCCATTCTATTCTAACACAACTTTTTTTATCCATTTATCTGTCAATGGACATCTAGGTTGCTCCCATGTCCTGGCTACTGTAAATAGTGCTGCAACGAACTTTGGGGTACATGTGTCTTTTTGAATTCTGATTTTCTCAGGGTATATGCCCAGTAGTGTAATTGTTGCATCATATGTGATTCCCTGGTGGCTCAGATGGTAAAGAGTCTGCCTGCAATGTGGGAGACCTGAGTTAAATCCCTGGATTGAGAGGATCCCTTGGAGAAGGAAATGGCAACCCACTCCAGTGTTCTTGTCTGGAAAATCCCATGAATAGAGGAGGCTGGTGGGCTACAGTCCATAAGGTCGCAAAGAGTTGGACATGACTGAGTGACTTCACTTTCACGGTAGTTTTTTTCCTGGTTCTTTAAGTAATATACATTCTCCTTTCCATTGTGGCAATCTCACTTCCCACCAACAGTGCATAGAGCTCCCTTTTCTCCACAACCCCTCCGGTATTTATTGTTTGTAGATTTTTAAATGATGGTCATTCTGACTGGTGTAAGGTGATACCTCATTGTAGTTTTGATTTGCATATCTCTAATAATGAGCAACGTATCTTCTCAGGTATTTGTTGGCCATCTCTATTTCTTCATTGGAGAAAAGTCTGTTTGTATGTTCTGCCCATTTTTCATTGAGTTGTTTGTTTATCTGCATAAGTCACTTGTGTATTTTGGAGATTAATACTTTGTCAGTTGTTTTATTTGAAAATATTTTCTCAGACTCTGAGTGTTGTCTTTTCAGTTTTTTATAGTTTTCTTTGCTGCGCAAAATCTTTGGGCCTCATTTGTTTATTTTTGTTTTTATTTCCATTACTCTAGGAGGTGGGTGAAAGAGGATGATGCTTCAATTAATGTCAAAGAGTGTTCTGCCTATGTTTTCCAGTAAGAGTTTTAGGTTTGTAGTTTCTAGCCTTACATTTAAGTCTTTAATACGTTTTGAGTTTATTTTTTAATATGGTGTTAGGAAGTATTCTAATTTCATTCTTTTACCAGTAGCTGTTCAGTTTTACCAGCACCATTTACTGAAGAGGCTGTCTTTTCTCCATCATATATATTTGCTTGTAGTAGTCTCTTATGATCCTTTTCATTTCTGCATTATCTGTTGTAACCTCTCCCTTTTCACTTCTAATGTTATTGATTTGTGTCGTCCTTTTTTTATTGATGATTCTGACTAATGGCTTGTCAATTTTATCTTCTCAAAGAACTAGGCTTTAGCTTTATTGATCTTTGTTATTTTTTCTTCATTTATTTCATATATTTCTGCTCTGATTTTTGATTTCTTTCCTTCCACTAACTTTGGGTTTTGTTGTTGTTGTTGTTCTTCTTTTTCTAGTTGCTTTAAGTGTAAGGTTGTTTACTTGGTTTTTTCCTGCTCCTTGAGTTAGGTTTGTATTGCTATGAAATTCCCTCTTAGCACTGCTTTTGCTTCATCCCATAGGTTATAGATTGTCATGTTTTCCTTGTCATTTGTTTCTAGATATTGTTTTCTTTTCTGTTTGGTTTCTTCAGTGACCTTTTGGTTAGTTAGAAGTGTATTGGATAGCCTTTGTGTGTTTGTCTTCCTGTTAATTGATACTTAATCTCACAGTGTTGTGGTCAGAAAGAAATGCTTGATATGATTTCAATTTTCTTAAATTTATGAAGACTTGATTTGTGACCTAAGATGTGATCTATCCTGGAGAATCTTCCATGTGCACTTGAGAAAAAAGTGTATTCTGCTTCTTTTGATGGAATGTCCTGAAAATATCAATAGGTTGATCTGGTCTAATGGGTCATTTAAGGCTTGCATTTCCTTATTAATTTTTCCTCTGGATGATCTGACCATTGATGTGAGTGGAGTGTTAAAGTCCCTTACTGTTACTGTGGTACTGTTGATTTCCATTTTCATTACTGTTAGCATTTGCCTTATGTATTGAGGCGCTCCTATGTTGGGTACACATATATTTATAATTGCTCTATCTTATTCTTGGATTGATGCCTTGATCATTATGTAGCATTCTTCTTTGTCTCTTGTAATAATGTTTATATTAAAGTTTATTTTATTTGATGAGTTATGGTACTCCAATTTTCTTCTGATTCCCATTTCCATGGAATATCTTTTTCCAGGCTCACTTTCAGTCTGTATGTGTCCCTAGGCTGAAGTTAATTTCTTGTAGACAGCATACATCTAGGTCTTGCTTTTTGCATCCATTCAACTAGTCTATGTCTTTTTGTTGGAGCATTTAATCCATTTACATTTAACTATTAATATGTCCAATCTTATTACCATTTACTTTATTGTTTCGGTTTTTTTTTTTTTTTTTAGGTCTTTTTCTTCTCTTGTGTTCTCTGCCTAAAGAAATTCCTTTAACAATTGTTGTAAAGCTGGTTTGGTGGTGCTCAATTTTCTTAACTTGCTAATGTGTACAGCTTTTGATTTCTCCATTGACTCTGAACAAGATCCTTGCTTTGTAGTGTAATCTTGGTTGTAGTTTTTTTTTTCCCTTTCATCACTTTAAATATAGCCTGTCACTTCCTTCTGGCCTACAAATTTTCACTGAAAGATCAGCTGTTAACCTTATGGGGATTCCTTTGTATGTTATTTGTTTCTTTCCCCTTGCTGCTTTTGATATTTTTGTGTGTTTGTGCTTAATTTTTGTTTGTGCTTAATATGTGTCTTGGTGTGTTTCTCTTTGAGTTTGCCTGTATGGGACTCTTTTTGGGTTACTGAACTTGGGTGGCTATTTCTGTTCCCATGTTCGAGAAGTTCTTGACTATTATCTCCTCAAATATTTTCTATGCCTTTATTTTTCTCTTCTTTCTCTGGGACTCCTGTAATTCAAATGTTGGTTCACTTAAAGTTGTTTCAGTGTTCTCTGAGACTGTTGTCATTTCTTCTCATCCTTCCTTTTTCATTTTTATTCTACTCTGCTTCATTTACTTCTACCATTCTTTCTTCCAGTTCACTTCTCTATTCTCTGCCTCAGTTATTCTGCTATTAGTTTTCTCTAGTGTAGTTTTTATTTCAGTTATTGTGTTGCTCATCATTGATTGTTCATTATTTCTAGGTCCTTGTTAAACATTTCCTGTATCTTTCCAATCCATGCATCCATTCTATTTGTCTGTGCCTCCATTCTAAGGTTTTGAATTATTTTTACTATCATTGCTCTGAATTGTTTTTCAGGTAGACTGCCTATGTCCTCTTCATTTGTTTGGTCTTGTGGATTCTTAATTTGCTCCTATATCTTAATTTGCTGCAAGTTCTCTGTCTTCTCATTTTGTTTAACTTCCTGTGTTTGGGGTCTCCTTTCCACAGGATGTAGGATTGTAGTTCCTCTTACTTGAGGAATCTTCCCTCAGTGGGTGGGGTTGGATCAGTGCCTTGAATAGACATCCTGGTGGGTGAAACTGGTGCCTATGTTCTGATTGGTGAAACTGGATCTGGTCCCTCTGATGGGCAGTGGTGCATACAGTGGTGTGTTTTTTTTTTTTTTTTCTGTAGGAAGGGGGTGTCTCTGAGCTTAGTATAGCTTCAGGCTATACTGTTGGCTAATGGGTGGGGTTGTGTTCCTTTTTTCTAGTTGTTTGGCATGAGGTGTCCATCATTGGAACTTTCTGGCTGTGGGGTGTAGCCAGGTCTTAGTGTTGGGATGAGGCCTTTGGAAGAACTTTCTCTAGTTAACATTCCACGGGGTCAGGAGTTCTCTTGTGGTCCAACATCCTGGACTCAGGTTTCTCACCTCAAAAGATCAGGTCCAACCCATTGCTGGAGCACCAAGGCTTCACGAACTACTTGGCACAGAAGATAAAGAAAAAGAAAAAAATCAACTAAACAAGAAAATAACAGGTAGAGAGGACCCCAAGAAATATAGTAAAAGCAAAACTAAACAAAAACACACAAAGAAATGCACACTCAAACTCACAAAAAGAAGAGGAAAGGAAAAAAAGGAAACAAGAAAGAAGGGAACAATTGAACCAATAAAGAAATCCATAAATGTAAACAAACACTGAAAGATAAATTAGCAAAAACACAGCACCAAGATGGAATCAAATGTGGAAAGTAAACTTAAAAAAAAGGCAAATAAAGCATAAAACATATACACCAATAAAACAATTGAAAAAAATGTAAAAACTAAACAGAGAAGAAAACAAAAGAAAAATACTACAAGGAGGTAAAGTAAAAATAAGATTAAAAACAAAGTAAAACAAAAGAAAAAATAAAAACATGGACAGAGTGCAATAAAATGAAACAGTACAGTAGAAATAGGGGGAATAAAATAAATTTATTTAAGAATGACATGCAAGAAAATAAAAAGTAAATAAAAAGTAAAAATTAAAAGAATAATAATTTAAAAAGTCACCAATAAAAAACAAAAATGAAAAAAATTACGTATATACACAGAGAGAGAAAGAGTGGTAGTAAGAAGACAATTTTCCTGTGGCCTCAGCTGTCAGTTTCCTTGCCCCCACAATGAACTCCAGCCAATCTCCCTTCTTAGGACATCCTCCAAATTTCTAGGAAGGTCTCTAGACCTGCTGTGGGCACTGTGGGTCCAGCTCAGATTCTGATTTGGCCTTATTCTACCTTGTACTTGCTTCCAAAGCCCACAGTTGCCCCTGAGTTCCACAGCTTCAAATGTGGGGACACTCACTGTCTATTGAGATATTCCACAGATGCAGGGTTTACCAAGACAATGGCAAGGATTCACGCCACTACTCCTGGCACTGCATGAGCAAATCCCCTTCGTCCTGTTTGGTCACATAGCTCCTGGTGCTCAGCGTTGCTGTTGTCCCAGCCACTGTTTGTGGGCCGCCCTCCACTGTCTGTTCCCTGCCCAGATGAAAGGGGGCAGAAGCAGCGGCTGAGGCTGATCAGGGCTCACTCGCTCACTCAGGCCAGGGGGAGGGAGGGAAATGGCAGACACAATTGGGAAATGTTGGTAGTGCCTGTGGTGGCAGAGGCCTGTAGGAAGTTGCTACAACCAGAGGCAAACTGCATTCTCCCAGGGGAGTTGGCTCCAGGTCACGGTCCCTTGGCAGTGCCAAGCTGCACAAGTTCCCTGGAAGGTGTGGGCAGTGACTTGTGCTTGCTCACAGCTTGGTGGCCATGGCAGTGGCTGAAGCATTCACCTCTAGGGTCAGAGACAGCAGTTGCGGTTTGTACTGCCTCTGACACTTGTCTTTGGCACTTGCGGAGGTGTGGCCCTGTCATCTGTGACCTGGTGAAGTTTGAGGGTCCCTGAGACAATGATCTCTTGCCTTTGTGGCAGGCCCAGGCTTTTTCCTTGACTCCCTCAACTGTGTAGTACTGGCCGACTCAGACTGTCTTCGTGGCAGGCAACCTCAGTTCTCTCCTTGGGATCTGATCTCTGAAGCCTGAGTCCCAGCACCAAGCTCCCACCTGCCCTATGTGCATGCAGACAGTATCTCAAACTAGTGGGAACTGCTCAGCACTGATCTCTGTGCAGAATTCTCTTTCTCCCTTTTCCCTCTGCACACCTGTTGTGCTCACCTCTGAGGCTCTGAAGCTCTCCTATGTGCCTGCCCATGAATGTTTCCAAACATGCAGAAACTTTTCCTCCTTCATAGCTCCCTCCCAGAGGCACAGGTCCCATCTGGATTCCTTTGTCTCTTTTCTTATTTCTTTTGCCCTACATGTTTTGTGGAGATAAACTTGTTGAAAGTCTAAGGTCTTCTACCAGCTATCAGTTGGTGTTCTGTAAGAGGTGTTCCACATGCAGATGTATTTTTGATGTGTTTGTAGGGAGCAAGGTGATATCCATGTCTTACTACTATCCAAGCCATCTTGAAGGTCTTCCCCAGGGTGATCTTAAAAAGAAATGACCTTCTACACAAATTTAAATTTAACATGGACATTAATACAAATTAATGTTTGTATTAGTGTGAACTGGCAGAAGTTCCTGCCAGTGCTACTCTGCTCTCATCTTGAAGAATCTTCAGTATCCTTATGATAGTAAATTATTTAGACTGTGTGTTTGATCTTTTATAAGCAATGAGAGCCCATGTTCACTTACTTTCACTCTAAAGATATGTTTTTAAACATTTGCATATATTCTCAGTTTTCAACAGATTCTCATCATATATTTATTTTTTCTAGGCATTGGCACATCTCCACTTAATAGAATATGTCGGAGAACAGACTGCTTTGCTAATAAAGGTACATTAAATACTGCAATATAATGTGCTCTAGCCACCATTCCTTTAATTTTTATTAAAAAAAAATTATCAGAATAGATCTCATTCATTATGTAAAAAGTCTAACAAGGAACCTGTTTTATCCTATGTAGGCTAGAGATGAAAAGAGACTTTTTTCAAGGAATATATAATTACAGATGCTTGCAATTTTTCTATTAGCCTTTAGTTGAAACCTTTCTAGGAAGGAGAGCAATTGAGACAGTAGTCTCAGTAAGTGATGCACAGAGGTCTTAACCCAAGGTTTTTGCCAGGAAGTGAGGTCAGTGTGGCTGGTGTGTCATTTGGTGTCCCATCAGGACATCAGAAACAGGGACACTCTGCTTTCCACACTCCCCTCACCCCACACTGACCCAAGGGTTGGTTGGCTTGAGCATGGTTTGGAGTCACTACTCTGAATTACTCATAGACTCTGTCCCAGGCTCCTGGTAGGAGTTGGAAAGGTCCAGATGGTGCTGTTTGTACACCAGAGTCTCCTTTAGTCTCCTGTGTGGAAGAGGAAGGACGAGGAGCCCTGTTGTCCCTTTGGAGTCCCCCGTGTCCTACCATCAGACCCTCAGTGTGTGTGTGTGTGATCTGAACAGCTATGGTAAACAGCTCTACTTTTATCTGCTGCTTTCAGATGGTCCCAGAAGATCAGCGCCTTACAGCTTCCATCATCCTGGTGGTCTGGGTCTCAGGCATCACATCCTGCCTGATTGACAACATCCCATTCACTGCTACTATGGTGAGTCACAGTATCTTCCATGTGATGAGTGCCCAAATTTTACTTGCACACAACCTGGGCTCACCCTTCCTTTCAGAGGAAACAGAGAGTGAGGCCTGTCTATTTGTTGCACTCACAGGTTTAGGGGACAGATGTGATGAATCCCAAACAGCAGCTGGGAGCTAAGGCCTTATAGCTGCTGTGGGTAGTGAATTCCAAGATGGCTGGTTGTTTTAGGGTCAGTCTGACTGGGAGTTGCCACCTCTCATGGAAAAGAGAGGTTTCCTTAAAGAAAATTCAATTCAGTCACTCAGTTGTGTTTGACTCTTTGTGACCCCATGGACTGCAGCACACCAGGCTTCCCTGTCCATCACCAACTCCTGGAGCCTTCTCAAACTCATGTTCATCAAGTTGGTGATGCTATCCAACCATCTCATCCTCTGTTGTCTCCTTCTCCTCCTGCCTTCAATCTTTCCCAGCATCAGGGTCTTTTCCAATGAGTCAGTTCTTTGCATCAGGTGGCCAAAGTTTTGGAGTTTCAGCTTCAGTGTCAGTCCATCCAATGAATATTCAGGACTGATTTCCTTTAGGATGGACTGGTTGGATCTCCTTGCAGTCCAAGGGACTCTCAAGAGTCTTCTCCAACACCACAGTTCAAAAGCATCAGTTCTTCGGCACTTAGCTTTCTTTATAGTTCAACTCTCACATCCATACATGACTACTGGAAAAGCCACAGCTTTGACTAGATGGACCTTTGTTGGCAAAGTAATGTCTCTGCTTTTTAATATGCTGTCTAGGTTGGCCATAGCATTTCTTCCAAGGAGCAAGTGTCTTTTAATTTCATGGATGCATCACCATCTACAGTGATTTTGGAGCACAAGAAAATAAAAACTCTCACTATTTTCCGTGAGGTGATGGGACTAGATGACATGATCTCAGTTTTTGGAATGTTGAGTTTTAAGCCAGCTTTTTCACTCTCCTCTTTCACCTTCATCAAGAGGCTCTTTAGTTCTTCTTTATTTTCTGCCATAATGGTGGTGTCATCTGCATATCTGAGGTTATTGATGTTTCTCCCTGTAATCTTGATTCCAGCTGGTACTTCAGCCAGCCAGGCATTTCGCATGATGTACTCTGCATATGAGTAAATTGAACAGGGTGACAATATACAGCCTTGACATACTAATTTCCTGATTTGGAACAGTCTGTTGTTTCAGGTCCAGTTCTAACTGTTGCTTCTTGACCTGCATACAGATTTCTCAGGAGGTGGGTAAGGTGGTCTGGTATTCCCAGCTCTTTAAGAATTTTCAATTTGTTGTGATCCACACAGTCAAAGGCTTTGGTTTAGTTTCTCAAGCAGAAGTAGATTTTTTTCCTGGAACTCTCTTGCTCTTTCTACGATCCAACAGATGTTGGCAATTTGGTCTCTGGTTCCTCTGCCTTTTCTAAATCCAGCTTGAACATCTGGAAGTTCACAGTTCATGTACTGTTGAAGCCTGGCTTGGAGATTTTTGAGCATTACTTTGATAGCATGTGAAATCACTGCAATTGTGTGGTAGTTTGAGCATTTTTGGCATTGCCTTTCTTTGAGATTAGAATGAACACTGACTTTTTCCAGTCCTGGGGCCACTGCCGAGTTTTCCAAATTTTCTGGCATATTGAGTGCAATATTTTCACAACATCATCTTTTAGGATTTGAAATAGTTCAACTGGAATTCCATCACCTCCACTAGCTTTGTTCGTAGTGATGCTTCCTAAAACCCACTTGAGTTTGTATTCCAGGATGTCTGGCTCTAGGTGTGTAATCACACCATTGTGGTTATCTGGGTCTTTTTTGTATGGTTCTTCTGTGTATTCTTGCCACCTCTTCTTAACATCTTTTGCTTCTGTTAGGTCCATGCCATTTCTGTCCTTTATTGTGCCCATCTGTGCATGAAATGTTCCCTTCATATCTGTAATTTTCTTGAAGAGATCTCTAGTCTTTCCCATTCTATTGTTTTCCTCTTTTTCTTTGCATTGATCACCGAAGAAGGCTTTATCTCTCCTCTCTGTTATTTGGAACTCTGCATTCAAATGAGTATATCTTTCCTCCTCCTTTGCTTTTCACTTCTCTTCTTTTCTCAGCTATTTGTAAGGCCTCCTCAGACAACGTTTGGCCTTTTTGCATTTCTTTTCCTTCGGGATCACTGCCTCCTGTATAATGTCATGAATCTCCACCCATAGTTCTTCAGGCACTCTATCTATCAGATCCAATCCCTTGAATCTATTTATCACTTCCACTGCATAAATGTAAGGGATTTGATTTAGGTCATACTTGAATGGTTGAAAGGTCTAGTAGTTTTCCCTACTTTCTTCAATTTACGTCTGAATTTGGCAATAAGGAGTTCCTGATCTGAGCCACAGTTACCTCCCAGTCTTGTTTTTGCTGACTGAATATAGCTTGTCCATCTTTGGATGCAGAGAACATAATCAATCTGATTTTGGTATTGATCATCTGTTGATGTCCATGTGTAGATTCTTCTCTTGTATTTTTGGTAGAGGGTGTTTGTTGTGACCAGTGCATCCTCTTGACAAAACTCTGCTAGACTTTGCCCTGTTTCATTTTGAACTTCAAGGCCAAATTTGCCTGTTACTTCAGGTATCTCTTGACTTCCTACTTTTGCATTCCAGTCCCCTATAATGAAAAGGACACCTTTTTTGGGTGTTAGTTGTAGAATATCTTGTAGGTCTTTATAGAACTATTCAACTTTTTCAGCATTACTGGTTGGGGCATAGACTTGGATTACTGTGATATTGAATGGTTTGCCTTGGAAACAAACAGAGATGTTTCTGTTGTTTCTGAGATTGCACCCAAATACTGCATTTTGGACTCTTTTGTTGACTATGTGGGCTAGTCCGTTTCTTCTAAGGGATTCTTGCCCACAGTAGTAGATGTAATGGTCATTTGAGTTATATTTGCCCATTCTAGTCCATTTTAGTTCACTGATTCCTAAAATGTCGATGTTCCCTCTTGCCATCTCCTGTTTGACCACTTTCAATTTTCCTTGATTCATGGACCTAACATTCCAGGTTCCTATGCAGTATTGTTCTTTACAGTATTGGACTTTACTTCCATCATCAGTCACATTCATAACTGGGTGTTGTTTTTGCTTTGACTCCATCTCTTCATTCTTTCTGGAGTTATTTCTCCACTCTTCTCCAGTAGCATATTGGGCACCTACTGACCTGGGGAGTTCTTCTTTCAGTGTCATATCTTTTTGCCTTTTCATACTGTTCATGGGGTTTTCAAGGCAAGAATACTGAAGTGGTTTGCCATTCCGCTCTCCAGCGGACCAAAATTTGTCAGAACTCTTCACCATGACCCATCCGTCTTGGGTGGCCCTTCACGGCATGGCTCATAGTTTCATTGAGTTAGACAAGGCTGTGGTCCATGTAATCAGTTTGATTAGTTTTCTGTTATTGTAGTTTTCATTCTGTCTGTCCTCTGAATGATAAGGATAAGAGGCTTATTAAAGCTTCCTGATGGGAGAGACTGACTGTGAGGAAACTGGGTCTTGTTCTGATGGGTGGGACCATGCTCAGTAAAACTTTAATCCAGTTTTCTGTTGATGGGTGGGGTTGTGTTCCCTCACTGTTGTTTGACCTGAGACCAAACTATTGTGGAGATAATGAAGATAGACTTCCCTGGTGGCTCAGAAGGTGAAGTGTCTGCCTATAGGCGGGAGACCCAGGTTCAATCCCTGGATTGGGAAGGTCTGGAGAAGGAAATGGCAACCCACTCCAGTATTCTCACCTGGAAAATCCCACGGACGGTGGAACCTGGTAGGCTACAGTCCATGGGGTCGCAAAGAGTCAGACACGACCGAACAACTTCACAATGAAGATATTGGTGACCTCCTTCCAAAGCTCTCATACAAGCATTGTCTCACTCAGTGCCCTCAACCTTGCAGCAGGCCACCACCGACCCACACCTCTGCTGGAGACTCCTGAACATTCATAGGCAAGCCTGGGTCAGTCTCTTGTAGGGTCACTGCTCCTTTCTCTTGGGTCCTCTTGTGCACAAGGTTTTCCCTCCAAGAGTCTGTTTCCCCAGTCCTGTGTAAGTTTTGGTGGCTCTATGGTGGGGTTAATGGTGACCTCCTCCAGGAGGACTTATGCCACATCCACGTTTGCTGCACCCAGAGCCTCTACCCCTGCAGCAGGCCACTGCGGACCTGTACCTCCGCAGGTGACACTCGAACACTCAAAAGCAGGTCTGTCTCAGTCTCTGTGGGGCTTCCTGGTGTGCACGTTTTGTTTGTCTGAGTGTCTCTGGCGGGCATGGGGTTTGATTCTAAATGTGATTTCGCCCCTCCTACTGTCTTGCTGGGGCTTCTTCTTGCCCTTGGACATGGGGTATGTTTTTTTGGTGGGATACAACATTCTCCTGTCAATGGTTGTTCAGCAGTGAGTTGTGATTATGGCGTTCTTGCAGGAGAAGATGAGTACACGTTCTTCTTCTCTGCCATCTTGTGGAGTATTCTAAACTGTACCCAGTCCATACCAGCTCAAGGAAGAGCAGGTTGGTCCCTCACTCCAACGCTGACCCTGCCTTTTAAAAACTTCCTTCCCCTCACACCCAGCTTGCCCCAACCTGAACACTGGAAGAAAACTGGAAGACATTAAAGACAGTTGAAAAACATTAAAGACAGAGGCTGGTTGAAGGTGTTACTCTTTTTCCTACAAAGGCAGAATCTATTTTAACTGGCCAGGGTGGCTTCTTGGAGAAGGAAATGGCAACCCACTCCAGTATTCTTGCCTGGAGAATCCCATGGACAGAGAAGCCTGGAAGGCTGCAGTCCATGGGATTGCAATGCATTGGACATGACTACATGACTGACATTTCACTTTCACTTTCAGGATATCTTCTGATGCTATGGCCTGGAGAGGATTTTGAATTCTCTGTGTGATCTTGACACAAGCGGAGATCAAGGGTCCATATTACATGCCTTTTACAAGGCTATTGTGCCCTGCTCCTGCTGTGTCTTCTGACATAATTGATATTCAACTTAGGGCAGAATTGTCAATCCCTGGCATGACAGTGTGAAGGTGGGGAAAGGAAGCTGGGGTCCTGTAACAGCACCTGGGGTCATAGGTGTGCTGGGTGTATGTGAATACTTCTTTTGTCAGGATCCTAGACAAGAGTATTCTCTCTTGTTCTTGTGACCTTGAGGGCTACATCTCTCTCACAGGACCTTAGGGTGACTGGGACTCTGTGTTACCACATATTGCTTGAAATCACAGTGTCTGCTGGGTTGATGCTCCAGTTACCAAGCTATTGTTCTCCCATGGTCTGGGCTTGGTAATTCTGAGTTAATCCTGGTTGTTTTTATTTGTTCATGAAGTCCTGAGTTAGAGAAGTCATCTGGATGTTGTTGAATGTATTGGTCCTGCTCAGTGTATGCTAACAATGACTGTGGTCCCACAGAGGGCCAGGGGCAGAAGCAACTCTCAGGCAGGGTAAAGCAGCAGGGTCCTGGGCTTCTGAGATGCTAGATCAGTTTGTGTGTGAATCCCTTTCTTAGTTGAAATAGAGTCTAGAGAAGATTCCATGCATCCGAGCCTGCAGCTGCAGCCTGGAGGGTTTCATCAGCAAAACTTCATCTGTACTTCCTCAAAGTCAGGATGCTCAGAGCCAATGCACCCTACCATCTGGATGGCTTCCAGGTTTCAGGATCCAGAACCTCTTTTGGACTTAGCAAAATGGTCCCTATCATTGTAAAATTTAGATTCCTCTACTTTCTAAAAATATGACACTTTTGGTGTTTTTCTTCTCTAAATTTTAAGTTACTTAAAATCTAAACTAAAAGAAAAAATACATCAAGGGTATCACAGAGGATAGTATAACAAATATCTGTATGCTTACCACCCAAAATGAGGAAAATTTATTCTCTTTGTCTCAAGTTTTCTTGTTTGTTTTGTTTTTAAGAAATAAAATATTATAGATGAATGTAACATTCTCTATTCCTTCTCTCAACCCCAGTATTAGTCTGTCGTTCCCTCTCCTGAGGGAACTAAGCTCATATATCTGAGGTATATTACTATCAAAGAATTAATGGAAAGATCTTGGTTTGTGTGAATCAACATGGGATGGAAACAAACTTCTGAGATAAAAAAAATAGCAGCTTCATGAATAGCTGGCAGACAGCTTCCTGCATCCCACAGATCTCCCAGCATGAGGTGGCTGCCTCAGAGGAGGGCCACTTAGGTTTCTGCTTTAGTCTGGAAGTAGCATCAGATGTGACCTGTCATAGTCCTTGGATGGGAGGCGATCCCATCAGTTCAGCTCAGTCGCTCAGTGGTGTCCGACTCTTTGCGACCCCATGAATCGCAGCACGCCAGGCCTCCCGGTCCATCACAAACTCCCAGAGTTCACTCAAACTCATGCCCATTGAGTCGGTGATGCCACCCAGCCATCTCATCCTCTGTCATCCCCTTCTCCTCCTGCCCCCAATCCCTCCCAGGATCAGGGTCTTTTCCAATGAGTCAACTCTTCGCATGAGGTGGCCAAAGTATTGAAGTTTCAGCTTCAGCATCAGTCCTTCCAATGGACACCCAGGACTGATCTTCTTTAGGATGGACTGGTTGGATCTCCTTGCAGTTTAAGGGACTCTCAAGAGTCTTCTCCAACACCACAGTTCAAAAGCATCAATTTTTTGGTGCTCAGCTTTCTTCACACTCCAACTCTCACATCCATACATGACCACTGGAAAAACCACAGCCCTGACCGGCGATCCCATGGCCCTGCCCAAATGCATGAGCCTGGGGAGTATGTGGCACAGAGATCTGGGTGGACACTGAGGTCTTACACAACTGTCCCTTCCTCCCTCTTTTTTACTTGTCTGTCTTTTCCCACTTCTTTCTCATTTTGGGAGTTGTCGGGGATGTGGCCTGTAGGATTTCATAGTTATATATCCCCGAAGTGTCCTTTTGAACTAGCATGTGGCTAGTTTGCCCTGTGTGAGAGCAGAGCTTTACCGTCTACATGTACAAGCATGCCAATTGTTGTTAGAGCTCCTTTAGATTCACTTGTCCCTTCCCTAAACACTAAATTCTGATAGAACAGATCAATTTATGGATTTATCTATTTAAACTGACATTTCAGCACAGTTTCTCTGAGTACTATGCCATTGGATTAGGCTTTAGAGGTTCCTTATCTATGTCTCCTCTGAATGGTCATTTCTTTCACATTGTGTAGAGTCTTTCCTTATCTCTCTGCTCTGACCCTCTGCCTGGTTTATCTTTTTCTTATTATTTTCAATCATTTAAAAATTATTTTAAAAATCTCTTTTCAGTTTTATTTTTAAAAACAAGAAACAAATGGATTTTTAAAATTCATGCATATCATCTATTTCTATTTGTTAAGAGAACAGGTGGTATTTCAGGCCTTTGAGGATCTTGGTTCTTTATATCTCAGCACAGAAAGAATTCAGTGAGAGGCAAAATGATACAGAAGAAGTGATTTATTAGAAAAGGATGCTTGTGAGGCTTATAAGTGGGTGGGTGGGGAAGAGGATGCTGTGCCTGAGAACTTAGTGGGCTGCAGATTTATGATTAAAGGAAAAATGGGGAAGGGGAAAAGATCACCTTTTCCCCTCATTCTTGAGTAGACTTGAAGCTTTCATCACCAACTCTTCTTCCAGGTTGGGCAGGGGTATTTTCTTGTCCCTACATGATCAAGTCGTTGGAGGAGGAAGTGGCAACCCACTCCAGTATTCTTGCCTGGAGAATCCCTCGGACAGAGGACCCTGGCAGGCTATAGTCCATATGGTCACAAAGAGTCAGACATGACTGAAGTGACTTTTCATGCGAATGGTCCAGCCAGGACTGTTATGGCACAGTGGAAAAGAGCAAAAAGGCAATAACATACACTAAAAATGGTAAACTATTTCAAGTTTTAGTATAATGTAAACTTTTCCTTCCATTTTTGTATTTAGTGTGTGCAAAGGAACATGTCCTTGGTATCATTAACTTACTGAGCTCACTGGGAAAGATGTGGGTCTCATGCCACCACTGTTTTATTTTTGAGGGAGCATGTCTCATGCTTCTGTTGCCTGGTTTTATTAGCAAGCCTTCTTGGTTTTATGGTTTTGTCATTGAGCAAAACTGCTTTCTTGCATGCATTAACTTACAAGGCTCTTCCATACTTTTTCTTTACTTACAGTCCCCTAATAGGATTAACAATTTAATTACTTACTTTGTCCCTTTACTCTTTATCAGTTTAAATTTATTGTGTTGAAGGAGAGACTTGAGTTCATTCCTAATATTTTATTATGGTTTTGCATATATTGTACTTTTTCTTTTCTGATTCTTTTCCCCCTGTTATTTTCTGATTTCTCTTGGGTTGATAAATCTCATCCTTTAACTGATTTGGATGGTGCTGATTTTATTCCTAAGTCTTTTTAGTGGGAATTTTTCTATTTGTAATGCACATAGTTGTATCTGCATTTCAATCAACAGTTGCAATCAACATGAGAGAGAAAATATTGTCTGCCATATTAGTTAACAAAAGACATTAACAAGGGACAGTCGTCAGTGATTATAACCCTCCACAGTGGACTATGAGCCCTGAGGCAACTCAGGATGTGAAAACAGAGGATACTTTCAAAAGAATGATTTCAGTGAGTCAAGACTCTTTTAGTTTCCTATATATGGAAAAGAGTTAAATTCCTTAACTTGAGATATCTGGTGTTCTTTACTTAACTATACATATATATATTTGACATTCAGATTACCTGCCCTTTGTTGTAAAACTCATATAGGCTGGCTCCCCCTCCTGACCTCTTTGGAGCAGTTTTCACAGGTTTACTTGAGATACTGCCTCCTAGGCTTGAAATCCTAAGAATATACACTGAATAAAACATGTGGACTAAAAAAAAAAAAAAAAAAAAAAAAAAAATTCACAGCCTAAAAGTTGATAGTTATGTTTTATTCAGTGAAAATCTTTAGAACTCCAAGCCCGGGAGACGCATCTCAAGTAACCCTGAGAGAAATGCTCCAAGGAAGCCAGGGGAGGAGCTAGGTTATGTAGAAGTTTTACAACAAAGGGCAGGTAGTCTGAACATCAAGAGTTTATTGTCAATGAAAGGAAACCACATATCTCATGCTAAGGAATTTAGCACTTTTCTATGTATGGGAAGATACAAGAGCCGGTTCATTGCAATAAATTCTTTGATGTGCACCTCACCTATCTGCGGCTAGTATCCTGTGACTTCACAAGACCCCAAGTTTTCTCAGGGCTCACCATAGGGAGTGGCTGCAGTCTGAAGGCTACTATTTGTATGGTGGGTATTCTTTTCTTTCCTGAGTTCCCTGAGGGCTCATCAGCTCACCATCCATGGTGGTTGTGATTTCTGATGACTGGTGACTGGGACGTCATTTGTTTACTGATATGGCAAGAAATATTCCAGTTTTCAAACATAACTCTCAACTTTTAGGTTTTGTGATTTTTTTTCAGTTGACAAATAGAACACATTTTAGTTAGTTTAAGAGAAATAGGAGTATATATAAGGATAGTGTACAGTTCATGAATTTTCTGAAGGACACCATGAGTAGGGTTTGCCCCATGAGGCCCCCAAGCTCTGCTGCTTTGCCTGGACTTCCTTTCCCATTGTTGGATGCTGAGTATCTGGACCTCTGTCACTCTGCCTTGAGCACACCTTGTTACATTTATCAAATTCTCCAAGCCTACCTCTCAAGTAAAAGTATCTGATTGGAGGAGGCTATATCACATGTCTATTTATCTACAAAGCGGATGGGGAAAATGAGGTTTGCCTTCTGCTTTGGGGACCCAGAGCTCATGAAACAGAGTTCCCTAAATATAAGAGTTCCTCAGAGCCTCCTTCAATACCTACTTAAATGCTTTCTCTACAATGCTTTCTGTATTTCTAGTGCAGGGTCTTGCTTGTCCTTGGGTCCCATAATGGTTTACACATAACTCTGCTAAAGTAGTCATCAAACTGTTAAGGCATGTCTGCAGCTGCATTGTCTTATTTACTAGCATTGTGTCTGGTACAAAGAAGATATTTAGTAAGTGTTTTATGACTAAATAAGTAAATAATTTGCAATAGGTTAATTTTTCCATAGTAACTCTTTCTTTACATCTCCCTTGACTTACATCCTCCAGCACCGAGGGAAATGGGCGTCTCAGTGCTCACTCTGTTTCTGAGAGTCACAGATAAAATTACCATACCATCTCTCTGCCAAGCCTCCTTGCCACCTGAGTCACACCCCCATCTCTAGTTGAGCAACTTCCCTGGCGGTTTAGAGGGTAAAGGGTCCTCCTGCAACGTGGGAGACCCGGGTTCAACCCCTGAGTCGTGAAGATCCCTGGAGAAGGAAATGGCAACCCACTCCAGTACTCTTGCCTGGAAAATCCTATGGACAGAGGAGCCTGGGAGGCTGCAGTCCATGGAGTCACAGAGTTGGACACGACTGAGCGACTTCACTTCACTCACTGTGACTTTGCCTGCAATATTCTTTGTTGCTGGTAATATCTATTCCCCTCAATTCTCTTCTTCCTTGTCCTAAGAGCTGGTCTTACCAATATGTTCCCCCAGAAGGAAGTTGTTTCTTCTCTGGATTCTTCTCTGTGGTAGCCACTGTCACGGTGGGCCAAAGACACCAGAGGCTGGTATAATGTGTCAGCACTGGGAGACGCTGGTGTGCCCTGAGAAGGCCTTGGGAATAGACGGATGTTATGAATGAGTTAGTGTTGGAGACACTGCCAAGTTTGGCAGATGCAAAGCTTAATCTGGCCTCTGTACCTCAATACCAAATTAAATCTCAGAGACAGAGTTTGGGGTGAAGTATTACAGGAAAAAATGTCTATTGCTTTGTTAATCAAAGAGGGCAACAGCAGGCTAATGCCCTGAAAACTCTGTGTCCCAATCCGGGGTGGGGGGTGTATGGGAGGAGTTTTATAATCAAGGGATGTTATTTCTGATCATGGTGCATGCCGGACCTGCATTCCTTCAATTGAGAGATCTTCTAGCATCACTGATAATGGGCAAACCGACTTTTGGAATGAAGAATGCTACATCAAGTAGCTAACACCTTCCTTCCACTTGGTGGGAGTTTTATTTTGGCAGAAGAAGTAAGAAATATTGTTAGATGTATCCCTTGAGGGGGAATCAGAACCCTGCCCCAAGGCTGCACTATTATTTCTTGAATGCTCCTCCATTATCTCTATTTCTCCTCCCCTCCCTGATTAGCAACAGTTTGAGCCTGTACTTTGGGACTCAGGGAATGGGACAGAGAAGGGTTTTTGTGCCCTGGAGCTCCACAGGGTCCTGCTCAGTCAGTTTCAGTTGCTCTGCTTCCCTTGGATATTACTTCCCGACTACCACCCTGTGGACTATAGGTATTCATCACCTTTCCTTCCTTGCTGCACACCTTGTGGATATGGGATTTCCTCAATTTCAGCCCCCCAGTTGTCTTTATTTTAAAAAAATCTGTGTATATATAGATATCTCCCCCTGGTTCTTGCCTCTGACAGATGCAATGAAATAAATGTGTCCTGGGGAGGTGATTTAGGTTTCCTGCCTGAGAGGATAACTCCTGCCCACTACACATCCCTTCTTCCAACTAGAAGCATCTACACGCTGCACAGTTGAGAGGTCCTCTGACCTTGGGGTGTGTTGAAGAAAGGGGGACTTGGATTTTGTATGAGATATCAGCAGTCATCTGTGTCCCTCCGCACCTCTGACTGGAGTAGAAAGAACTCGAATGCCTCATGCTTTGCATTAGTGAATCTTTGTGGTCTGGCCTGTCTTACATGGACCTACAGAGTTTGGGCATTCCTAGAAGGGTAGCGCATCTTCTACTCTATAAATTTTGGTTTCTTGAGCTATTTCTGGGGCCAGATCCAACCAAACATCCCTTAAAGTACCTAGTTCTTACTGCACCAGTCTTGAGGAGTGGCATGATCAAGGTCTGGCTGCTATGTGCATTTTTATTTTGGTGAAATCTCCACATTCTCAGTTCTGCTATTTTCCTGGAGGACTGAACAAGGAGACCCAAGAACATATTATAGAAATGTCAGATCAATCCAAGGGTAGAGATAGGTTTGCTCACTTATGGCCATCATACATGAAGAGAAAACACAGGAGCAGTGACTGGACCTTCTGCTGTCAGGCTTGCAGAACTGCCTGTGTTTCAGTTAAACCTTATTCTGCTGTAAGAATATAGCTTTAGACGGGTCATTCTCCAGGTCAACAGCATGCATGTTCATGAGACTTAACAAATGTGGAAATTTTATTTAACAGGGTTAGAAAAGTGGCGGATACTGTCACCATTTCCAATGACTAGAAATGCCAGCCAATGTCTTGGTTGAGGGGCAGGGTCTCAGATGATGACTCTTGATCAACTGGTGTGGAAATATTTCAATATTTTAACAAATATTTCCATAGAAGAAAATCCCTTTGATATCTGCCCACCTCTCCTTCTTTCCTCTTCTCTTACCTACAGTTGTCAGGGAGTTGTGGGAGCTACATGTGAGCCCAGATTTGTTTTTGTGAGCAGTTATTTTAGTCTTCCCAGAGCACTGCCTTAGAGACTGTATGGGAAAACTAAAATACACTGCTAATGACTGAGAATTCTCTGACAGTCTTTCTCAACTTAAGCCTATCTTTTCAGCCTCATTTGCTTAAATAAGAAGAAATCTCAGATGATTTTAAATTTTAAAATATTACTATTCCTGTGCAGGATATTGAGTTAAAAAGTGGTAATTTATGCATCAGAAATTGAACATTTCCTGAAATGAAATATTTTGAGATATGAAATATTTCCTTCCATATCAGTAAACAAGGATGTCATAGTCATCAGCATGAGCCAGTGAGCTCTGAGGAAACTCAGGAAAGAAAAGAATATCTGTCATTTAGCAGCCATCAGACTGTAGCCACCCCTTACGGTGAGCCATGGGGAAACTCAGGAAGTGAAAACACAGGATATTGGCCCCAGATAGGTGACATGGATATCAACAAAATGATTTCAGTAAGTGCAGACTCTTGTGTCTTCTCATACATAGAAAAGTGCTCCCTAATAACTCAGGTGTTAAAGAATCCTCCTGCAATGCAAGAGACCTTAGTTCGATTCCTGGGTTGGGAAGATCCACTGGAGAAGGGATAGGTTATCCACTTCATTATTCTTGGGCTTCCCTTGTGGCCCAAGAATCCACCTGCAATGTGGGAGACCTAGGTTCAATCCCTGGGTTGGGAAGATCCCCTGGAGAAGGGAAAGGCTACGCACTCCAGCATTCTGGGCTGGAGAATTTCATGGACTTGTACAGGCTCTGTAGTTTTGGCTCACGGGCTTAGAATTCCCATGGCATGTAGAATTTTCCCAGAGCAGGGATGAAATTTATATCCCCTGCATTGGCAGGTGTATTCTTAACCACTGGACCACAAGGGAGTGAGTGCGTGCGTGTGTGTATGTGTGTGGGCTCAGTCATGTCCAACTCTTTGCAACCCCATGGGCTGTAGCCTGTCAGTATCCTCTCTTCATGAAATTTTCCAAGCAAGGATACGTGAGTGGGTTGTCATTTCCTTCTCCAGGGTATCTTCCTGACCCAGGTATCGAATCTATATCTTCTGTGTCTCCTGCAGTGACAGGCAGATTCTTTACTACTGAGTCCATCTTTTTTCTTAATGTCGTCATTTGTTATAAACTTCCCTCTTAGAACCACTTTTTTGCAGTATCTCACAACTTTTCGTGTTCTGTGTTTCCACTTTTGTCTAGATTTTAAAAATTTCCAAAAATTTCCAAAATTTAGATTTTCAAAATTAAAAAATTTGATCTTCTTTGACCCACTGATGCTTAAGGGGCATGTAGCTTCATTTCCAACCTTCATTTCTGTATTTTTGAGTTTTTTTTCTTGTTATTGATATTTAGTTTCACATCATTGTAATTAGAAAAGAGAACTGATATGATTTCACTTTTCTTAAATTTCTTAAGACTTGTTTTGTGACTTAACAAATGATCTATCCTGGAGAATGCTCAGGGTGTGCTTGAAAAGAATGTGCATTTTGCTGCTATTGGATGGAATGTTCTATATGTGACTGTTGAATGTGAAAGTGAAAATCACTCAGTGATGTCCAACCCTCTGTGACTCCATGAACTATACGGTCCATGGAATTCTCCAGGCAAGAATACTGGAGTGGGTAGATGTTCCATTCTCCAGGGGATTTTCCCAACCCAGGGACTGAACCCAGGTCTCCCTCATTGCAGGTGGATTCTTTACCAGCTGAGTCACCAGGAGAGCCCAAGAATACTGGAGTGGGTAGCCTATCCCTTCTGCAGTGGTTCTTCCTGACCCAGGAATTGAACTGAGGTCTCCTGCATTGCATTCTTTACCAGCTGAGCTACCAGGGAAGCCCATATGACTGTTAGGTCCATTTTTTAAAAAGTGTTCAGATCCATAGTTCCTCATTGATTTTCTGTGTGGATGATTTGTTTATTGATTAAAATAAGGTATCAAAATACATTGATCTCTTAATATTTGCTTTATATAATTATGTGCTGTGTTGTAGGGTGCACATATATTCACAGTTGTAATAATTTATGGATGAATTGGCCCCCTTATATAATGACTTTTTTGGTCTTCTAACCATTTTTTACTTAAAGTATATTTTGTCTGATATGAAAAAGTTACTTCTGCTTTCTTTCTACTTGCATGGATATCTTTTCCCATCACGCTACTTTGAGTCAATGTATGTCCTGTGTAGCATATAGTTGGTTTTTTTTTTTTTTTTCAATTCCTTCAGTCACTCTGTGCCTTTTGATTGGAGAATTTAATCCATTTACATTTAAAGTAATTTTTGATAGGAGGACTTCACAGGTGGCTTATTGGTAAAGAATCCACCTGCCAAGTCAGAGACGGGGGTTCAATCCTTGGCTCAGGAAGATCCCCTGGAGAAGGAAAAAGCAACCCACTTCAATATTCTTGCCTAGATAGTCCCATGGACAGAGCAGTCTGGCAGGCTACAGTCCATAGCATTGCACAAACATGAGTGAAGTGAGCTTGTGTGCATGCACATGGTTTTTTGCTGTCTGTGATTTTGGGTAGTCCTTTCCAGATGTGTTACTGTTGGAGCCCTCCTCCTCATGCTCTTTACAGAAGTCCATACAAGGCAACTGTTCCAACGCAGAAGAGCCAGGGGTCCCTCTTTAACCTCTAATGGGCTGAGGTACCTACCAGTGATAACATGGAACAATATCTCCTGAACATACTGGAAACAGGCCCAGAGATTTTGTGTTCTTCTGGGTTTCATTATCAGCATGAGTCAAAAGGGGACATGTTTATGGAACACAAATTCCTCAGAGAAATGTTTACCTGCATGCCATTTGAAACCAGAAATCAAGTCTAGCTTGGCTGTTTAAGAGATCTGCATCTCTCCAAGTCTTGATGTCCCTATCTATTTTTTTTTTTTTTTTTTTTACCCATCACCTATGTTCTTTATTCATGCTTGGCCTTAATTCAAGATCCAAAATATTTCCTTAACAGAATGTTTCTTAACAAGACTGTCTTCTTGATAATCTTTTATGTAATTAAAACCTAAAATTTTTCTGTTAGTTTTAAGTTCTTAATTGTTAGTGATCATTCTAATAGAGAAACAATTTTACCTAATGGTTAAAGAAACTATCCACTGAAATTATACTGTATGATTTATACTCCTAGCTTCTATTTATCCTTTTTTTTCCCCAGTGAGTTTTGTCATACATTGATATGAATCAGCCATAGAGTTACACGTATTCCCCATCCCGATCCCCGCCCCCCCACCTCCACCCGATTCCTCTGGGTCTTCCCAGTGCACCAGGCCCGAGCACTTGTCTCATGCATCCCACCTGGCTGGTGATCTGTTGCACCATAGATAATATACATGCTGTTCTTTCGAAACATCCCACCCTCACCTTCTCCCACAGAGTTCAGAAGTCTGTTCTGTACTTCTGTGTCTCTTTCTGTTTTGCATATAGGGTTATCGTTACCATCTTTCTAAATTTCATATATATGTGTTAGTATGCCGTAATGTTCTTTATCTTTCTGGCTTACTTCACTCTGTATAGTGAGCTCCAGTTTCATCCATCTCATTAGAACTGATTCAAATGAATTCTTTTTAATGGCTGAGTAATATTCCATGGTGTATATGTACCACAGCTTCCTTATCCATTCATCTGCTGATGGGCATCTAGGTTGCTTCCATGTCCTGGCTATTATAAACAGTGCTGCGATGAACATTGGGGTGCACGTGTCTCTTTCAGATCTGGTTTCCTCAGTGTGTATGCCCAGAAGTGGTATTGCTGGGTCATATGGCAGTTCTATTTCCAGTTTTTAAAGAAATCTCCACACTGTTTTCCATAGTGGCTGTACTAGTTTGCATTCCCACCAACAGTGTAGGAGGGTTCCCTTTTCTCCACACCCTCTCCAGCATTTATTGCTTGTAGACTTTTGGATAGCAGCCATCCTGACTGGCGTGTAATGGTACCTCATTGTGGTTTTGATTTGCATTTCTCTGATAATGAGTGATGTTGAGCATCTTTTCATGTGTTTGTTAGCCATCTGTATGTCTTCTTTGGAGAAATGTCTGTTTAGTTCTTTGTCCCATGTTTTGATTGGGTCATTTATTTTTCTGGAATTGAGCTTCAGGAGTTGCTTGTATATTTTTGAGATTAATCCTTTGTCTGTTTCCTCATTTGCTATTATTTTCTCCTAATCTGAGGGCTGTCTTTTCACCTTACTTATAGTTTCCTTTGTTGTGCAAAAGCTTTTAATTTTCATTAGGTCCCATTTGTTTATTTTTGCTTTTATTTCCAATATTCTGGGAGGTGGGTCATAGAAGATCTTGCTGTGATTTATGTCGGAGAGTGTTTTGCCTATGTTCTCCTCTAGGAGTTTTATAGTTTCTGGTCTTACATTTAGATCTTTCATCCATTTTGAGTTTATTTTTGTGTATGGTGTTAGAAAGTGTTCGAGTTTCATTCTTTTGCAAGTGGTTGACCAGTTTTCCCAGCACCACTTGTTAAAGAGATTGCCACAGCAAGCATCACCCTCAATGGTGAAAAATTGAAAGCATTTCCTCTGAAATCAGGAACAAGACAAGGGTGCCCACTCTCACCACTACTATTCAACATAGTGTTGGAAGTTTTGGCCACAGCAATCAGAGCAGGAAAAGACGTAAAAGGAATCCAGATAGGAAAAGAAGAAGTGAAACTCTCGCTGTTTGCAGATGACATGATCCTCTACATAGAAAACCCTAAAGACTCTTCCAGAAAATTACTAGAGCTAATCAATGAATATAGTAAAGTTACAGCATATAAAATTAACACAGAGAAATCCCTTGCATTCCTATATACTAACAATGAAAAAATAGAAAGAGAAATTAAGGAAACAATACCATTCACCATTGCAACAAAAAGAATAAAATACTTAGGAGTATATCTACCTAAAGAAACGAAAGACCTATACATAGAAAACCATAAAACACTGATGAAAGAAATCAAAGAGGACACAAACAGATGGAGAAACATACCGTGTTCATGGATTGGAAGAATTAATATTGTCAAAATGGCTATTCTACCCAAAGCAGTCTATAGATTAAATGTAATCCCTATCAAGCTACCAATGGTATTTTTCATAGAACTAGAACAAATAATTTCACAATTTGTATGGAAATACAAAAAACCTCGAATAGCCAAAATAATCTTGAGAAAGAAGAATGGAACTGGAGGAATCTACCTGCCTTACTTCAGACTCTACTACAAAGCCACAGTCATCAAGACAGTATGGTACTGACACAAAGACAGAAATATAGATCGATGGAACAGAATAGAAAGCCCAGAGATAAATCCACGAACCTATGGACACCTTATCTTTGACAAAGGAGGCAAGGATATACAATGGAAAAAAGACAATGTCCCTATCTATTGATTGAAGGAATAGCAAGCACACCTGGAGGATGTTTGAGAATTAAATAAGATGATGTATGCATAGAGTTAATGTAGGAGGTGGTCCACTGAAGGGATAATATATACTGGTTAGATGGTTTTAGTCCCCAGCACTGTGTGAGATTCTATGATACTTCACCCCATGTAAGATCCACAGTTGCTTGGGGCACCTGAGAAGGAGGGCCAGTTGGTCATGTGGCTGGAAACAAAGACTTACTCATAGGCTCAAATTCAAGATTTTTTTATTTTAAAGTTCACTTATGTTTCCTTTTGAATGTCCTGTGCTGTGTTAAGTTTGAGTGTTAAAAAGTGCTTTGGATTTTGCAAGTTGGTCACAGAATGGGTAACTCCTCTGGGCTTTCATGGACATGATGTCTGTGTCCTTTTCCTCCACAGATTCCCGTGCTCCTAAACCTGAGCAGAGACCCTGATGTCAGCCTACCTGCTCCACCACTCATGTATGCGCTGGCCCTTGGTGCCTGTCTGGGAGGTAAGGGGGTATTGGATTTGAGGGAGGGCCCCCAGACACTATGGTGAGCCTGAAGTGATGATTAATGAATGCCGAGTTGAAAATAAAGTAAGAATAAGTAAAATAAGAATAGTTTGTGATTTCCTAAGTGGAAACACATCTTCACCATTGACTGGAGAGTTCTAGCCCTGCCCAGTTCCTCTGCAAAGTATGTTACTTCCCATTCTCTGCAGAACTACCCCGACATTCTAAGCCTGTGGCCCGAGGATGGTCATTACTGACGTCTCAAAGTTGATGTCTTCCCACACTGCATGCCAATGTGACTTAGTGGCTTAGGTTTAGAAGCAGATTTTGAATCAGAAACCATCCTCAGTGGCAACTTCTTATTCCCTTTTTTAAGGAGTGTGTGTTGTGGGTGATGGTAGGTAAAGTGTTGAATGTGTGAGCTAAGAAGTAGAGACTCTAATGTAAGAATAAGAAGAAAAAAATTTTAAAGTTTTTTTGGGCCAGAGGAGTGTTTTGTCTTTTGGAGGCATTAAAAAGTCAATTAGAAGAAGTGTCAGGAGAGACTAACCTCTGGTGAATAAACACAGGGGTTTGGATGTGATTGTATTTGGAAGGAAACCTAATCACCTTTGGAAACACAAGAGGATTGTGAAAAATCTTAGATAAGCACAATAGATACCTTTTAAATTTTTGTTTTTGCTTCCAGCTATGCTTAGGTAATCTAGCTTTCTTTGTTCTTTGATTGGTCTCTAACTCTTAAATCAACAGCTTTGTTTTTAGTGTATCTTCTAGTTTGCAGAGGGCAACTAATGTCATTCAGTGAAGTTGCTATGATTTCTGGAGACAGCTAGTTCACCTAATTCAGCAACCGAGGCCTCAAATTCTGAGTTTAGATTTGTTAAAATGGCCCCCATCTGAGATCAGCCCCAGGAAAAGCAACAGCTGCATTCACAACTACATTTAGTATCAGTGATAGAAACAGAATCCAGAAACACCAGGAAATATGTCCGCTGTGCAGAATTTTGTTCATTAAACCTTAATGAGCATCTTCTACTATTATACGCTGACATTGTCTTCCTGAGTGGGGAGACAGTCACGAAAGTTAAGATTGCAGTATAAGTGGATCCTCTTATGACCATGTACACAGAGTGCTCGGGGGGCACCACAGAGGCTGGAGGAAAGTCAGGAATGGCTCTCCAGAGAGGGAAGTTTTGAGCTGGTTCTCAAAGAATGAGAAGCTTCCTGGACCGATTCTTATTCACCCAGAACATGTAGAATGAATAGAAGAGAGGGGATTATCAAGGAAAGAAGTTAACATGGACCATTTATATGGCTAATAACCTAAAATATGATTAAACATTTATTGATTGAGGCTCTTTTTACAGTTTATATATTTTTAATTGAAGGATAATTGCTTTACAAAATTGTGTTGGTTTCTGCCATACATCAACATGCATCAACCAAAGAGTACATACGTCCCCTCCCTTGTCAACCTCCCTTCCACCTCCCACCCCATCCCACCCCTCTAAATTGTCACAGAGCTCATGTTTGAGTTCCCTGTGTCATATAGCAAATTCCTACTGGCTATCTATTTTATATATGGTATTGTATATGGTTCCATGCTACTCTCTCCATTTGTCCCATCCTCTCCTTCCCTCCTGCCTGTGCCCACAAGTCTGTTCTCTATGTCTTTGTCTCCACTGCTGATCTGCAGATAGGTTCATCAGTACCATCTTTCTAGATTCCATATGTATGTGTTAATATATGATATTTGTTTTCTATTTCTGACTTACTTCACTCTGTACCATAGGCTCTAGGTTCATCCACCTCATTAGAACTGACTCAAATGCTTTCCTTTTTATGACTGAGTAATATTCCAGTAATATTTTATATATGTACCATAGCTTCTTTAATCATTCATTTGCCGATGAACGTATAGGTTGCTTCAGTGTCCCAGCTATTTTAAATAGTGCTGCAATGAATGTTGAGGTACATGTTGCTTTTTCAATTCTCATTTTCTCTGGGTATATGCCCAGTAGTAGGATTGTTGGGTCATGTGGTCATTTTCTTCCTAGTTTGTTAAGGAATCTCCATACTGTCTTCCATAGTGGCTGATCAATTTATAGTCCCACCAACAGTGCAAGAGGGTTCCCTTTCCTCCACACCATCTCCAGCATTTATTGTTGTAGATTTTATTTTTTTTCTGAATGTGTATGTATTTTCTTTTAAAAAACATATTTATATATTTTAATTGGAGGATAATTGCAATATTGTGATGGCTTTTGGCATAGATAAACATGAATCAGCCATAGGCATACATGCGTCCACCCCATCCTGAACCCCCCTCCCACTTCCCTCCCCACCCCATCCCTCCAGGTTGTCACAGAGCACTGGTCCTGGATACCTTGCTTCATGCATCCAACTTACAGTGGTAATCCATTCTACATATGGTAATGTACATGTTTCAATGCTATTCTAACCCTCTCCTTCTCCTACTGGGTCCAGAAGTCTGTTATTTATGTCTGCTGTGTCTCCTTCTTTACATAGGATCATCAGTACCATCCTTCTAGATTCCATATATATGTGTTAATATACATCAATTGTCTTTCTCACTTACTTCACTCTGTAAAATAGGCTGTAGGTTCATCCACCTCATTAGAACTGACTCAAATGCATTCCTTTTGTAGCTGAGTAGTATTCTGTTGTGTATATGTGTCACAATTTCCTTATCCATTCATCTGCTGATGGACATCTAGGTTGCTTCCATGTCCTAGCTATTGTAAACAGTGCTGTGATTGACACAGTGGTATGTGCCTGTTTCAATTCTGGTTTCCTCAATGTTTATGCTGAACAGTGGGATTGCTGGTTCATATGACAGTTGTATTCCCAGTTTTTTAAGGAATCTCCACACTTTTCTTCATAGTGGCTGTACCAGTTTGCCTTCCAACAAACAGTGCAAGAGAGTTTCCTTTGCTCCACACCCTCTCCATTTATTGTTTGCAGACTTTTCAATGATGGCTGTTTCTGGCTATTGTGAGATGATACCTCATGGTGGTTTTGATTTACATTTCTCTGATAATAAGTGATGTTGAGCATCTTTTCATGTGTTTGTTAATCATCTATATGTCATCTTTGGAGAAATGTCTGTTTAGGTCTTTTGCCTACTTTTTGATTGGGTTGTTTGTTTTCTGGTATTGGGTTGCATGAGCTGCTTGTGTATTTTGGAGATTAATTCTTTGTCAGTTGTTCCTTTTGCTTTGTTTTCTCCTATTCTGAAGGTTGCCTTTTCACCTTGCTTATAGTTTCCTTCATTGTGCAAAAGTTTTTAAGTTTAATTAGGTCCCATTTGTTTATTTTTGTTTTTATTTCCATTATGCTGAGAGGTGGGTCATACAGGATCTTGCTGTGATTTTTGTCAGAGAGTGTTCTGCCTATGTTTTCTTCAAAGAAATTTACAGTTTCTGGTTTTGCATTTAGGTCTTTATCCATTTTGAGTTTATTTTTGTGTATGGTGTTAGAAAGTGTTCTAGTTTCATTCTTTTACATGTAATTGACCACTTTTCCCAGTACCACTTGTTGAAGAGACTGTCTTTTTTCCATTGTATGTTTTTTGCCTCCTTTGTCAAAGGTAAGGTGTACATAGGTGTGTGGATTTATCTCCAGACTTTCTATTTTGTTCAATTGATCTATATCTCTGTCTTTTGCCAGTACCATACTATTTTGATGACTGTCGCTTTGTAGTGTAATCTGAAGTCGGGAAGACTGATTCCTCCAGTTCAATTCTTCTTTATCAAGATTGCTTTGGCTATTTGGGCCTTTTGTGTTTCCATACAAATTGTGAAATTATTTGTTCTAGTTCTGTGAAAAATACTGTTGGTAGTTTGATAGGGATTGCATTGAATTCATAGATTGCTTTGAGTAGTATACTCATTTTCACTATATTGACTTTTCCAACCCAAGAATATGGTATATTTCTCCACCTATTTGTGTAATCTTTGGTTTCTATCATCAATGTTTTGTAATTTTCTATATAAGATCTTTTGTGTCTTTAGGTAAATTTATTCCTAAGTATTTTATTCTTTTCATTGCAATGGTGGATAGGATTGTTTACTTAACTTTCTTTTTCTGATCTTTCATTGTTAGCATATAGGAATGCAAGGAATTTCTCTGTGTTAATTTTATATCCTGTGACTTTACTATATTCATTGCTTAGCTCTAGTAATTTTCTGGTGGTTTCTTTAGGGCTTTCTATGTAGAGGATCATGTCATCTGCAAACAGTGAAAGTTTTACTCCTTTTCCAACCTGGATTCCTTTCATTTCCTTTTCTTCTCTAACTGCTGTGGCTAGGACCTCCAGAATTACTTTGAATAGTAGTGTTGAGAGAGGGCACCCATGTCTTGTTCCTGATTTTAGAGGAAATGCTTTCAAATTTTTGCTATTGAAGATAATGTTTGCTCTGGGTTTGTCTTATATGGCTTTTATTATGTTGAGGTGTATTACTTCTATGCCTACTTTCTGGAGAGTTTTTATCATAAATGGGTGTTGAATTTTGTCAAAGGTGTTCTCAGCATCTATTGAAATAATCATATGGTTTTTATCCTTTAATTCGTTAATAATGGTGTATTACATTGATTGACTTACATATAATGAAGAATCCTTGCATCCCTGGAATAAACTCGACTTGATCATGGTACATGATCTTTTTAATGTGTTGTTGAGTTTTGTTTGCTAGAATTTTGTTAAGGATTTTTGCATCATGTTCATTAGTGATATTGGCCTGTAATTTTCTTTTTTGTGTGTGATGTTTTTGGAATCAGGGTGATACCTTATAGAATTAGTTTGGAAGTGTTCCCTCCTCTGCTGTTCTTTTGGGAGAGTTTTAGAAGGATAGGTATTAGGTCTTCTCTAAATGTTTGAAAGAATTCACCTGTGAAGCCATCTGGCCCTGGGCTTTTGTTTTGGGGAGATTATTTTTATCACAATTTTGATTTGATTATTTGTAATTGACTTTTCACAATTTCTGTTTCTTCCTGGTTCACTCATGGAAAGTTGAACTTTTCTAAGAATCTGTCCATTTTCTCTATGTTTTTCATTTTATTAGCATATAGTTGCTCGTAGTAGTCTCTTATGGTCCTTTGTATTTTTGCATTGTCTGTTGTAACCACTGCTTTTTCATTCCTAATCTTGTTGATTTGGCTTTCTCCCTTTTTTTGCTTGATGAGTCTGGCTATTGGTTTATCAAATTTATTTATCTTCTCATAGAACTGGCTTTTAGTTTTATTAATCTTTACTATTGTTTTTTCTTCCTTTCTTTTTCATTTATTTTTGCTCTGATCTTTATGATCTCTTTCTTTCCACTAAGGTTCTTGGGTGTTTTTGTTCTTTCAGCAGGTATGTGATGTTTTTCTTGTTTCTTGGGGTAGGATAGTATTGCTATAAACGTCCCTCTTAGAACTGTTTTTGCTGCATCTCATAGGTTTTGGATTGTCGTTTTTTGTTGTCGCTTGTTTCCAGGAATTTTTAAATTTATCTTCTTATTTCTTCAGTAACCTATTCATTAAGTATAAATGTATTATTTAATCTCAATGTGTTTGTTTTTTACAGTTTTCCCCCCTGTATTTGATATCTAGTTTCATAGCATCTTGGTCAGAAAAGGTGCTTGATATGATTTCAATTTTCTTAAGTTTACTGAGGCTTGATTTGTGACCCAAGATGTGATCTATACTGGAGAATGTTCCATCTGCACTTTAGAAGGAAGTATATTCTTCTACATTTGGATGGAAAATCCTGACATTATCAATTAGGCCCATTTGGTCTTATGTTTCATTTAATGTTTGTATTTCCTTATTAATTTTCTGTTTTGATGATCTGTTCTGGTTGACGGAGATGAATCTTCTCTCTCTGAAGGGCAGCACTGTGTCCAGTAGTAGGTTTTGGGGTGTCTATAGGTTAGATATGGCTTTGGGCAGCCTGTCTGCTAGTGTGCAGTGTTGTGTTTCTGTTTTATTGAAGGATTATGTGGGGTTTCTGGGCACTGGTGCTTGCTGGCCTTTGGGTGGGCTTGGTTTTGGTGTTGAGATGGAGGCAGTTGGGAGGGCTCTTATCTATTAGTGTTCCCTGAGGTCATGAGTTCTCTGATGGGATTGGGATTGGGTCTCTCACCTCAGGTGTTCAGGCTCAATGCATATTGAAGCTCCAAGACCTCACAAGCCACACAGCACAAAAGAAAAGTTTCTAATACTCTTGGTGAGGGCAAGACTCAGCAGCCCAGAACACCCAGCAAGGCTAATGCCAAAGTCCTCTAATGTTTCTAGAAAGGTCTTTGGACCTGTTTTGGGCAGCATGGGGTTAATTCAATCTCAGATATGGCCTTATTCCAGCTTGCAGTTGCTACTAATGTTCACAGTTGCCTCTGGAGTCCCCAGTGTGCTCCCCACCTGGACATGAGGGGGCAAAGATTGAGGCTCACTAGGACTCATTTGCTCTCTTGAGCTGAGAAAGGGGAGGATATGGCAGCCACATATGTGTTGTATTGGAGAGTGGCTGTTGTGTCCTGTTGGATGTTGTTACAGTCTAAGATAGATCATGAGTTCTTCCAGAGGAAAGGGGCCCAGTTTATGGTTCCCTAGAAATAGCTCAGCTGTTAAAGCTCCCAGCAGGTTACAGGGAGTAACCTGTACCTGTTCATAGCCTGGAGGTAGCTGCAACACCTGGGATCGGGATCACATCCATGGTGTTTTGTCTGCTGCCTCCAGCACCCCTCCTGGCTTTGGCAATGGTAGTCATGTCTATTTCCTCAGCCTTGTTTCTGTATCCCTCTCAGTGCATCCTCATAGCTGCTAGCCCCCTACCTCTCCCTGGGATCTTCACTGCAGCCTCTGGACCTGGTCCTACCCTCTGCTGCAGGCCAAGCTTCCTAGCCACTCATCCCGGCTGCCCGTCCCCACCCTCTGGCCCGGGCTGAGGCTTGTGAGCTGCTTATGGGCTGAGAAGAATTGTTGGGCAGATTTCTGTGTATTTTGCCTTCTGAGCCCCCACTTTGAGGTTCCACAGCTCCCCTTTGGTCCCACCTGAAAGGGGATTTCCTAGTGTGTGGAAACTTTTCCTCCTTCATGACTCCTTCCCTCCCTAGCGGCACAAACTCCTGTCCTGTAGTCCTCTGTTTTTCTTTTTTAAATGTGTTTCTTTCATCCTACCTCATTCCAGGGAAATTAGTTTGCCTTTTTGGAGGCCTGGGGTCTTCTGTGGTCATTTAGAAGTTGCTCTGTAGGAGTTGTTCCATATTTTGATGATTTTTTAAAATGTATTTGTGGGGAGAAGGTGATCTCTGCCATCTTCTCCACTCCCTCTTTTTTTAGCTTAAAAAAGTTTTTTTTTATTGATGTATAGTTGATTTGGTTGATTTCTTTAATGATCCATTTGTAGTTTAATAACATATGTATTGGGGCTTCCCTTGTAGCTCAGTCAGTAAAGAATCTGTCTGCAGTACAGGAAACCCGGGTTCGATCGCTGGGTTGGGAAGATCCCTTGGAGAAGGAAATGGCAACCCACTCCAGTATCCTTGTCTGGAAAATCTCACAGACACAGGAGCCTGGTGGACTTCGGTCCATGGGGTTGGCAAAGCGTCAGGCACGACTGAACGACTAACACTTACTTACTTACTTAACATGTGTATAGCCTCAAAGTGTTTGTGTTTTTAACAGGTTTTCTCCCTTTAATTGATTTCTGATCTCATAGCATGCTCTATATGATTTCTATCTTCTTCAATTTACCAAAGATTGATTTGTGATCCAGATGATATCTATCCTGGAGAATGTTTTGTGTACACTTGACAAGGGACTGTATTTTGCTGATTTTGAATGCAATTCCCTATAAATTAAGTCTATCTATTAAATCTATCTGGTCCAATACATCATTTAAGGCTTGAGTTTTTTAAAAAATTAATTTTCTATCTGAGTGATCTGTCCCTTGACATAAGTGAAGCTCTAAAATCCCTCACTATTACTGTGTCACTGTCAAGTTCCCTTTATGACTGTTAGTGTTTGCCTTATCTATTGACGTGCTCCTGTGTTGTGTGCATATATATCTCCCACTGTTTTATTTTCTTTCTGGATTGATTCCATAATAATTATGTGTGGCCTTCCTGCTTCTTGTAACAGTCTTTATTTTAAAGTCTATTTTATTTTTCTGATATGAGAATTGGTATTCCAACCTTCTTTTGATTTCCATTTACCTGGAATATCTTTTTCCATCCCCTCACTTTCAGTCTGTTTCCATAGGCCTGAAGTGTGTCTCTTGGAGATAGCCTATATAGTGGTCTTTGTTATATCCCTTTAGCAAGTCTTTTGGTTGGAGCATTTAATCCACTTACATTTAGGGTCATTATCGGTATCTATGTTCCTATTGCTATTTTTTCAATGGTTTTTAGTTTGTTTTTGTAAGTTTTTTTTTCTTCTGTTCCTCTTTTGTTCTTTTCTCTTGTGGTTTGATGATCATCTTTAGTGCTATTTAGCATTGTATTTGAGTTGTTTTTTCCTTTATGTATGTGTTTCTACCATAGTTTTTTTGTTTGCATTTCCCGTAAGATTTTGCTATAGCAGTATGTGTATACTCATATATACTCACTTCTTTTCATTCTTTTCTCTCTCTCTCTACATATATATATGTGTATGTATGCATATATACACATATACACACACACACACACAGTCTGATTCCAAATTGGGAAATGAGTGTGTCAAGGCTGTATATTGTCACCCTGCTTATTTAACTTACACGCAGAGTACATCACGTGAAATGCCAAACTGGATGAAGCGCAAGTTGGAATCAAGGTTGCAGGGAGAAATATCAATAACCTCAGATATGCAGATGACATTACCCTTATGGCAGAAAGCAAACAGGAGTTGAAGAGCCTATTGATGAAAGTGAAGGAGGAGAAAGTAAAAGTTGGCTTAAAACTCAAAATTCAGAAAAAAAAAAAAAAAAAAAAAACTCAAAATTCAGAAAACTAATATCATGGCATCTGGTCCCATCACTGCATGGCAAACAGATGGGGAAACAATGGAAACAGTGAGAGACTTTATTTTTTTTGGCTCCAAAATCACTGCAGATGGTCACTGCAGCCCTGAAATTAAAAGACGCTTGCTCCTTGAAAGAAAAGCTATGACCAATCTAGACAGCATATTAAAAAGCAGAGACATTATTTTGTTGACAAAGGTCCACCTAGTCAAAGCTATGGTTTTTCCAGTAGTCATGTATGGCTGTGAGAGTTGGACCATAAACAAAGCTGATGGCCAAAGAATTGATGCTTTTGAACTGTGGTGCTGCAGAAGACTCTTGAGAGTCCCTTGGACTGCAAGGAAATCAAACCAGTCAGTCTTAAAGGAAATCAGACCTGAACATACATTGGAAGGACTGATGCTGAAGCTGAAGCTCCAATACTTTGGCCACCTGATGCAAAGAACTGACTTATTGGAAAAGACCCTGATACTGGGGAAGATTGAAGGTGGGAGGAGAAGGGTACAACAGAGAATGAGATGAGTCAGTGGTACCACTGACTTGATGGACATGCATTTGAGCAAGGTCTGGGAGTTGGTGATGGACAGGGAAGTCTTGGGGTCACAAAGAGTTGGACATGACTGAGCAACTAAACTAACTGATTGATATACACATATGTGTGTATATATGTTATATATGTATTAAGTTACTAGTTTCTTATTTTTAAATGCAGTTCCCATTTCCGATATCTGTCCTCTCTTCATAGTTCCTGGTTTTGATATTATATTTGTGTATGGCTGATTTCCAGCTTTTACTGTATGTTTGCTTTAACTGGTGAGTTTTCCTATTTGTGATTTTATGTTTCTAGTTGTAGCCTTTTTTTCCCCCCTACCCAGAGAAGCTCCTTGGTTTGGTGGTGCTGAATTCTCTTGGCTTCTGCTTGTCTTTAAAGTTTTTTTATTTCTCCCTTGAATTTGAATAATAACTTTTCTGGGTAGAATATTCTAGATTGTAGGTTTTCCCCTTACATCACTTTGAGTATATCATGCCACTCCCTTCTGGCCTACCGAGTTTCTGCTGAAAATTCAGCTGATAGCTTTATAGGGATTCCCTTATATTTTATTTGTTGCTTTCAATATTTTTTTCATTGTATTTAGTTTTTCTGAGTTTAATTAATATATGTTCTGGTATGTTCCTCCTTGGATTTATCCTGTATCTTAATTTCTTGGTCTTGTGTGATGTTTCCTTTCACACTGTATGGAATTTTTGGACTATAATCTCTTCAATATTTTCTCAGGCCCTTTCTCTTTGTCTTTGTCTTCTGGGATCCCTATTATTCAAACATTGGTGAAATGTACCAAACAAACAATGTTGTGTCCTCATTTCTTTTCATTCTTTTTCTTTATTCTGTTCCATGGCAGTTAATTCCATGGGACAGGGTCTGTTTTCCAGTTGGAGTAGAAGCACTGAGAGTTGTGTTCCATATGGCTTTATTGCCTTGAAGTGTGTGCTCTATTCCTAAGGAGGCGAGCACGAAGGAAGTGAGCCCTGTATGTGCACATCAGGTCTACATGCCACCCGTGCAGCCATTTGCAGTTCTGCCAGAAGCAGCCCAAGGTTGTGTCTCTTTCTCTGTTGTATTCATCCCAGACCTCTTGCTAGGCTGTTGCTGGGCGGCAAGGTTTTGTGACTGCTGGTCTGCCCCCTGGGGCCTAGGCTGTGTCTGTGGTAGGGCTCTCCAGGACCTGTCTATCCCAGATCTAGCTCTAAGCTGTATTGGAGGTGGGCAGAACTGAAGGGCTCCCACAGGGAAAGGAATTACTTTGTACCACACCCTAGGGACTCTCCATTGGTAGACAAGTGATTCTGTGATGCCACCAACCAGCTGGTTGATGCATCATCAAAGTCCGCTGCTGCCAAATTTTCCATAGTCAAGGTCACAAGCCTGGCAACACTGGAGCTGTGCAGTGCTGTAAGCGTGCTGACAGTAATGTTCCTATGGAGACTTATGCTCTAACTTGCATGTGCTAATGATGGGGCTCCTACGGCAGACTTATGCCCAGCTCTGTGTGTGCTAATGATGAGCTCTGAGTTTTGGCCTGGACTACGCTCCAAGCCCCCTGGAACTAGACCATATTCTCTCCCAGGGTCCTTCTGTTGAAGCCTGTGTTTCATTGCCTCGCTGGGCAGGGCACATTAGAAGCCCTGCTCAGGGCCTGTTTGGGGTGGGAAGTGGCGTGAGGTAGCAACTGATTCATGTACAGGAACTGATACACATGCACTCCTTGCAAGTAGAGTTCATGCCCCTCCTGTCCATCTCTCTGTCCTAGAAGACCTCTATGAAGGAAAGGGGGAGTTCCCAGGGAGAGGGACCACCTGTGTGGACCTTTCCTCTTTCACAACTTCCTCCCAGAGGTGCCAGTCTCATCCCAATGCCTTTTTTCTGTCCTGCTCAGTTACATGGGAATCTTTCCTGCTGCTTCGGTTGTATAAGAGATCTCATGTCAGCTTTCAGTTGGTTTTCTGTGAAATTCGTTCTACATGTAGATATATTTTTTTATGTGTTTGCTGGGGGAGATGAGTTCCATGTCTTTCTCCTCCACCATTTTGATCCAAATGGAGTATTTTTCAAATATTAATCCTTAACATGACAGAAAGAAAGTGTTGCCTTTTATTTTTTAGTGCTCACTCAAGTTCTTGAATGTGACCTTGAATTATGTGTGAAATTCTGTTTTATTAAGGAGAGTTTTCAATGTTAAATCCTGGAGTAGCAACGTTTGGGGTGCGGAGCAGATGCTACTCAGCTATTGAGGTGTGTGCTCTGCGATGGAGGCTGGCAGGGCCCTCTGAGGAACATTCGCATGTCAGCATGTTGCTACTCTGTGCCTCGCTTTCTTCATGGGGACACTGAGGACCTCAGTGCTCAGCCCCCTGAGCATTTTCTCTCTGCCTGTCTGGTCTCACGCCCACTACACATCTCCTACATTGTGCATGTCTTTGTTAACAGACTCCCTGTGAGCCCCTGAAGGATATGAGCTGATTTCCATGTGGAATGACCTGCTAGGGTGAGAGGGAGAGCCTGCCTAGGGTTAGGCAGTTAGGAAGATGCTAATGGAAGTCTTGTGTAGGGGGAAGGTGGGAGCCGAGGCAGATCTCAGAACTGAGATGGAAATCAAGGCTCAGTTCTGGTCATAAAAAATAGATAAACTTTGGGGACTTTTAGGATGTGTCTGCTTCCAAACTCACTCAGGTTGTTGGCAGAATCCAGTTCCTTGGAGGTGTAGGACTAAATATCCAGTCCCGTGCTGGCTGTCAGCTGAGGCTGCCCTTAGCTCCTAGAGGCCTCTCTGGTTATGGCCTTTGGATCTAAATCTCAGAACCAGCAATGTTATATGGAAGTCTCATGGTGGGAATTCTTGCACCCCCTTGGATCTCTCACACTCTCTACCCTGGGTTCCCTCCAGCTCTCCTCTGGGATCTCTCCTAACCCTGTATTGCTGCAGCTCCCTGGAGTCTCCCGGATCTCTATGACTCTCCCTCTGAGGCTTCTCTTCTGCTTCTAGCTTGAGAAAGTTCCCTACTTTTAAGAGTTCACATGAGTCAGTTGTGCCCACTCAGATAATTCAGAGTAACCCCGCATCTCAAGATCTATAACCTGAAATACTTCTGCAAAGACCTTCTTGCCATACATAGTAACATAATGACATAAGCACATGTTCTGAGGACTAAGGTGTGGGCTTCTCTATGGGGCTAGGGGGTATCATCATTTAACTACCTGGAACAAGGCAACATCTTATAGTCTGGACTGTCCACCAATCAGGGTCTATGCCTCACTTGTTGCCACCCTAAAATCTGTCCTGCCCAAGCAGTTTGAATGTTGCTCTGCCATGCCCTCCCCTGCTATGGGACAGCTATCCCTCCCCTTGGTGATGGGCTTGCCCCTCCCGACCTCCCACCTCTATTGCACCCTTCCTAAAATTCTGGGTGGGTCCATACACTTTGAATTACACTGAGGTACAGGAGGATTGTCATGAAATGGACCATCAGAAACACAGTGAGTACGGCAGACTGGGGCTTGGGCTTGTGGGGTTCACAGCTCTGAGGAGACCCTGAAGATTTTTATTAAGCTCTTAAGATCCAAAGTCTTATATTATTGACATGTCAAATATATTTCATCCTTAGAGCAAGCATGTAAGTGGATGTGGTGTGCTATTTCAGGAGTTTTCATGGAAACTAGGTTGAACTCTTATATGGAATAAAATCAGGAAGAGTGAAGTTAAACTGTGAGCCTTTGCCCTGCCTGCCTATGGACCTGGTGGTTGTGTTGGATGTCTGTGTATTTCAGGACAGTGTAAGGACTAAGGGGGGGGGGGGCAGGATAAACCTCATAGGTGACACAGCTTATCACTTATTCCTTACCTCTCTCCATCCTCCGTATTCCAGTGTGGAGTTCTGGGCCAACATAGCACCTTGGGGCACAGCTTCCTTGATCCTCACCCTCCTGCTCTGCTGTCCAGTATTAAAAAGCCATCCCCTCAGGCCAATAAGGGCTGTTGGCAGTTGCAGATTTGTGTCTCATAGTTTACAGTCCTCAGTGATGCACAATGCCAGAACTGAACTAACTTGGCTATGCCTGGGTTCTGCACCCATTCCCAAACACTGACCTCTGTGGTTAGTGGATAAAAGATCCCAAATGGCTTCACCCAGTAGATTCTACCTTTCCCTGATCCCATCTCTCCTTTGAGTGTCAGGTTTGAGTCATATCCCTCACTGAGGCCACACTTGTATATATGTGTGCACGTAGTCTCTCTGAAGATCATGCATTCTGTCAAAAAGGCTCACCCAGAGAAGCATTATATTATCCTGGTTGCTTACATCTATCTTTCCATACACACAAAGGATTTCCTGGTACATGTCCTGACCTGGAGTCATAAAGGTTGTGGTTTTCATTTGAGATGAGAACTTACTTGTATTTCTCATGGTGAATCTACTTGCATTTTCCTCTGGAAGATATATGCCACCACGTCCCATGGTGATTTGCTAGTTCTCCTTAGCATTTCTTCTTTCCTATCACATTCAACAACAATAGCCCTATTCAAAAATGAATACTTACAAGCAATGAATTTATCTTCCTTTTGCTGGTGTTTTTTGTGTTCCCTGCAGATATTCGCACAAGCAATCACTTTCATAATGAACTGTAATCATCAAATCAAAAGTCTGTTAGAGGGTTCAAGTATTACAGAACAAAAGAGAATAGAAGTCTACCTCCAAGATGAACTGAGATTTTATTATGCTTTTCGAATTTTGATTCTAGGTAATGGGACACTGATTGGAGCATCAGCAAATGTGGTTTGTGCAGGAATTGCAGAGCAGCATGGATATGGATTCTCTTTCATGGAATTTTTCAGGTACTTCAAAAATTTATTTAAATTTTCTGTTTATATAGTCCCTAAGCTTAAGTAATTAAAAATAAGCCACACATATTTAATATAAGTATGTTTTAATAATCAGCAAGACATTGGACTTTTATGCTGTTCTTTTGAACATTCCAATGGGGATTTGTGCCTTGACTGTCCAGGTTGAGAGTGCATAATGAGACTGTGACATCCTGCATGGCATTACCTAGTGAAAAAATTCTTGATCGAAAGGATCTAGGAATATTGAAGACTGGGGGCAGCCTTGGAGCAGGTGCCTCTCAGGAGCATAGCACAGAGAGGAGTCCCTGGATGGTGGAGTGCAGCTGATGCCAGCTCCTGCAAAGGAGGATCTGCTCTGAGGGAGCTGGGCTTGCTCTGGGGTCCCAGCCCCTGCCTGCTTGTTTTTTTATGGCACCCCTGCAATTTGGATGCAGGAACTGGGTAAAATAGTCATTGGTGGTGCCTGTAAAATAGTGCTGCCAAAATGAACTGAAATTTATTTGGGGGATACAGTAGGGGCTATCTCATGGAGGCATGCATCCACATCACCTAGGCTGAACCCAACTTTTAATTTCTAGAAATAAGAGACAAATACCTTTATGGATATATAAAGCTCTTAAGGCCACATTCTTTTGCAATAATATAATTATGAATTCAGATCTCACAGTACTCTCCAGACACCAGATACCATAATCCACTTCTCTGTGTTTCAGGCTGGGCTTTCCAATGATGGTTGTCTCCTGCATGGTGGGGATGTGTTACCTCCTTGTTGCTCATGTCGTGATGGGATGGAATTAGTAGACATACAATGTATGAAGACTAAGGGAAACTTGACCCATCATCAATGTCAGTAGAAAACTGCCACAAAACCACTCTTTGGAGAGAAAAAGGTGCTTACCATGGGGGTGCTCTGGAATGGAGATTTTGCTATCTACATTCTTATTGGGTGAAGCTGTGATAAATACAAGATAACTTACCCAAGATTCTACTATAGGAAAATGTGTATATTTCAATATATATCTTGCTCTGTTCTATAGGAAAAGACACAAAAGGTTTGTGTTGTTTAAATGTCACTTCTCCTGAAGTGACTGCTTTCCTTCAAATAATCACTTTTTATGTTAAAATAATAAGAATTCAAATTGTGTATACTCCTAATGCATACTCTTCTTGGGAAGGGCATACAATTTGTAAGGAAACATTAAAAGTATTTAAAACATACTGCCCCTTGAGAAAAGGTCTTAGAATTGGTTAGTCTCTTAGTTTTCAGTAGAGGAACTGTTGATCTTGTCCATATAGGTCTGCTCCTGTGGATACAGCAGGACAAGTAGAAGGAGAGTAAATCTGAATGGGCAGATGGAAGATACTTAGCTCTGTACACCATTTTTGTTCTTCAGCAAATGAAAAAAATGTTCATGTCTGCAATAAAAGAAACAATGAAAGTGCCACCAGATTTTCTATCAAGTTTGTCAATTCTCCTGACACTGTCTCCAAAATTAATAGGTAAATGATCCAGTACCTATTAAATCCTATTTCATAATGACAGAAAGAGACAGCACTGAAGGAACAAATGGCTTTTCTATGAATGTTGAAACGACAGAATTAAACATTGTTCTGATGCCTCATGCATAAACCCTGAAGGTCCAAGGACCATGGGGACACACAGTCCAAATTCAAGATAAAGAGTGTTCTTCTACTGCATATGAAGATCATGTCCTTCTTGAGTTGCACTAGAAGCTATGTACAGGTTTGAAAGGCACCTCTATCCAGATTAAGGCCATGTGCAGGCAGGAGTGGAGGGACAGGTAGCCAAGCAACAGATACAACTGCCATGGGAATTGGAATCACTTCCTCCTGCAATTTGTGGGTGCCTTGCAGATCTTGGGCCCCAGTCTCCTAAACACCACATAACAGAAGGCAATGTGCACGCCTAATGTTATGGATCAGTTTGTTAGAGGATATTTGGTTTACAGCACACAGTTCAACTTTGTCTGTATGTTTCCCACAATAAGGTTTTCAATCTGTAGAAGGGCCCAGTAGCAGCCAAGAGCTGCTTTTACAGTGAAGACTGGTAGTCAGAATGGGAGGGTGTGGACCTTATCCAGCCATTCGTGCTCTGCATTGTGATATCCCAATTGAGGTCAGCCAGAGACACTGGGACTCCTTCAATGTGCTATGTCATTGAGAAGGCCCAATTGGCAAGGCAGCTTGCTTGACAGCAGGGCTTGCTGAAGGAACTTTATTTGGTTGAGTGTCCCTCAAAATTTGCAGCTTCAGGAGGTCATCTGGTAATGGGTTGGAGTAGCTTCTCCAATGTGTTATATGTTTCCTACAAGATTAAAAATGGACCTCCAAGAATTGTATTTTTTAATTTTTGTGTGTGATTAATGCAATTTGTCTCTCACTTTGCAGGGTAATTTAAGTCTCTGATTGGTATTAACCTTTAAATTTTCCATTTAGAAAGGAAATTGAGATGGTGTATTTTTTTGGTTTTACTCTCTTGGTATGGGTGAGAAGCTTCCTAATATAAAAGAGAACAAATTTGGAGTGTCTGACAGTTATTTATCATATTATCTATCCCAGGACTCATTCTGGAGCTGGGGAAATAACCTCAAGATGGGTCTACTACTTCATAGAATCAAGTATTGTATGAGCCTAGACCAAGAATGCACCCACCATTTGACCTCTGTAGGCTGCTACTCTGTATAAGGAACTAGAGGGCATTTTGGGTCACTTAGAATTGCAGAAAATTAATACTAGAAAAGAAAATCTCTTTTCATCAGCATACAAATTACTGTTATTGTGGTTGTTCAGTTGCTAAGAGGCATCTGACTCTTTGCAACCCAATGAAATGCAGTATGCCAGACTTCCCTGTCCTTCAGTATCTCCCAGGGTTTGCTCAAACTCATATACATCGAATTGTGATGCCATCCAAACATCTCATCCTCTGTTGCCCCCTTCTCCTCCTGCCCTCAATCTTTCCCAGCATCAGGGTCTTTTCCAATGAGTCAGTTCTTCTCATCAGTTGGCTGAAGTATTGGGGGTTCAGCTTCAATATCAGTCCTTCTAAAGAATATTCAGAGTTGATTTCCTTTAGGATTGACTGATTTGATCTCCTTGAAGTCCAAGGGACTCTCAAGAGTCTTCTCCAATACCACAGTTCAAAAGTATCAATTCTTTGGCACTCAGCTGTCTTTATGACCCAACTCTCACATTCATACATGACTACAGGAAAACCATAGCTTTGACTATACAGACCTTGTCTGCAAAGTGATTTTTCTGCTTTTTTAAATACATCATCTATGTTTGTTATAGCTTTTCTTCCAAGGATCAAGCAAGTCTTTTAATTTTATGACTGCAGTCACCATCTTCAGTGATTTTGGAGCTCAAGAAAATAAAATATGTCACTGTTTCCATTATTTCCCCATCCATTTGCCATGAAGTGATAGATCAGATGCCATAATCTTAGTTTTTTGAATGTTGAGTGTTAATTTTTCACTCTCCTCTTTCATCTTCACCAAGAGACTCTTAGGTTCCCCTTCACTTTCTGCCACTAGAGTAGTGTCATCTGCATATCTGAGGTTGCTGATATTTCTCCTGGCAGTCTTGATTCCAGCTTGGGATTTGTCATGGTGGGTATTTCGTTGATGTATTCTGCATGTAAGTTAAATGTTGTCATGTCTAAGTGTTGTCAGTGAAGCAGAAGTAGATGCATTTTTGGAATTCCTTTGCCTTTTCTATGATCCAGTTGATGTTGGCAATTTGATCTCTGGTTTCTTTACCTTTCCTAAATCCAGCTAGTACATCTGGAAGTTGTCTATTTACATACTGCTAAAGCCTAGCTTTAAGGATTTTGAGCATTACCTTGCTAGTATGTGAAATGAGTGCAATTGTATAGTAGTTTGAGCATTCTTTGGCATTGCCTTTCTTCAGGATTGGAATGAAAAATGACCTTTTCCAGTTCTATGGCCACTGCTGAGTTTCCAAATTTTCTGGCATATTCAGTGCAACACTTTAACACTATCATCTTTTAGGATTTGAAATAGCTCAGCTGGAATTCCATCACCTCTACCTAGCTTTGTTCATAGTAATACTTCCAAGGCCCACTTGACTTCACATTCCAGGATGTCTAGCTCTAGGTGAGTAACTGCATCATCATGGTTATCCAGGTCATTAAGATTTTTTCTGTACAGTTTTGTGTATTCCTGTTACCTCTTTTTAATCTGTTCTGCTTCTGTTAGGTTCTTACTGTTTCTGTCCTTTATTGTGCCCATTTTGAATGAAATGTTACCTTGGTATCTCTAGTTTTCTTTAAGAGAGCTCTATTTTTTCCCATTCTATTGTTTTCCTCTATTTCCTTGCATTGTTTGCTTAAGAAGGCTTTCTTTCTTTCTTTCTTTCTTTTTTTTTTTAAGAAGGCTTTCTTTTCTCTCCTTGCTGTTCTCTGGACCTCTGCATTCAGTTGGGTGCATCTTTCCCTTTCTCCTTTGCCTTTAACATCTCTTCTTTTCTCAGCTATTTGTGAGGCCTCCTAGGAGAACCATTTTGTCTTGTTACATTTCTTTTTCTTTGGAATGGTTTTGATCACTGACTCCTGTACAATGCTATGAACCAACTCATTGGAAAATACCCTGATGCTGGGAAAGATTGAACACAGAAGAAAGAGGGTGACAGAGAATGAGATGTTTGGATGGCATCACTGATTCAATGGACATGAATTTGGGCAAACTCTGGGAGATGGTGAAGGACAGGGAAGCCTGGTGTTCTGTGGTCCATGGGATTGCGAACAGTTGAATATGACTTGGTGATTGAATGACAGACCCTCTGATGAAAAGGATATCTTTTTTGATGTTAGTTCTAGAAGGTCTTGTAGGTCTTCATAGAACTGTTCAACTTCAGCTTCTTTGGTATCAGTAGTTGGGGAATAGATTTAGATTAGTGTGATGTTGAATGGTTTGCCCTGGAAATTAATCGAGGTCATTCTGTTGTTTTGGAGATTGCACCCGAGTGTTACATTTTATACTCTCTTGTTGACAATAGGGCTACTCCATTTCTTCTAAGGGATTCTTTCTCACAGGAGGAGATATAATGGTCATCTGAATTAAATTCCCCATTCCCATCCATTTTAGTTCACTGATTCCTAAAATGTCAATGTTCACTCTTGCCATCTCCTGTTTGACTACATCCAATTTACCTTGATTCACAGACCTCACATTCTAGGTTCCTATGCAATATTGTTCTTTACAGCATCAGACTTTACTTTCACCACCAGACACTCAACAACTAGGAGTCATTTCTCTTTGGTTCAGCTGCTTCATTCTTTCTTGAGCTATTTCTCTGCTCTTCTGCAGTAGAATATTGGATACCTTCTGACCTGTGGGGCTCATCTTCTGGTGTCATATCTTTTTGCCTTTTTATACTGTTTATGTGGTTCTCTAGGTAAGAATGCTGGAGTGGTTTGCCATTCCCTTCTCCAGTGGACCACATTCTGTCAGACCTCTCCACCATGACCTGCTCATCTTGGTTAACCCTGCGTGTCATGGCTCATGGCTTCACTAGTTACAGAAGGCTGTGGCCCATATGATCATTTTGTTTAGCTTTCAATGATTGTGGTTTTCATTCTGGAGGCTGTGAGATTGTAGTTCTTGCTTTTTCTGTCTGCCCTCTGATGGATGAGGATAAGAGGCTTGTGCAAACTTCCTGATGGGAGGGACTGGCTTTGGGGAAAACTGGGTCTTGCTTTGGTGGGCAGGGCCATGCTCAGTAAATTTTTAATACAATTGTCTGCTGGTGGGTGATGGGGAAGCCCAAGATGGTGGAATAGTAGGACATGCACTCATCCTCTCTTGCAAGAACACCAAAATTGCAACTAGTATTGAATAACTATTGACAGGAGGACATTGGAACACCCCTTAAAAAGATACCTTACATCCAAGGACACAGGAGAAGCTACAACAAGACAGTAGGAGGGGAACAATCAAATTGAAATCAAATCCCATACCCAATAGGTGGGTGACACACACTTTGGAACAGTAATTCCAAAGAAGTTCTTGCTCTGTTATGAAGGTCCTAGGCCCCTCATCAGACTTTCCAACCTGGGGATTTGGCAAAGGGACTGGGAATCCCCAGGGAATCTGACATTGAGGAACAGAGAGATTTGATTACAGAAACTCCACAGGACTGGGGAAAGCAGACACTCTAGGAGAGCAGAAACAAAACCTTTTGTGTACCAGGACCCAGGGGAAAGGAGCAGTGACCCCACAAGAGACTGATCCAGATCTACCTGTGAGTGTTTGAGGTGTGGGTTGGCAGTGGCCTGTCATAGGCTCTGGCAGCAGCAGTTCTGGGAGGCGCGAATTGGCTTACGTCCTTTCAGAGGATGCCTTTAGCCCTACCATAGAGCTTGTAGACTTTAGGCTGGGTCGCCTCAGGCCAAACAACTAACAGGGCAGGAGCACATCAGCAGACAAGTTCCTGTTAAATGGCTGCAAATGGCTATGCTCTTTCACCACACCTTCCTCCGAAGAAGATGTGAGATCACAAGCATGTCCTCAGCTGTGATGAAGAATTCGATCTCAAAGGAATATGGCCTCCCTTTGAAGAATACACTTAGGTCTAGGAAATGGCTGAGGTCATTAATCCTTCTTAGGATCCTTGATACTTCTTATCAGATCCAGATTCCATCCAGTTTTATGTGTGAAGCTACCCATGTAACTCATTATTATGAACTCTATGATCAGCTTGCCTTTTAGCATACATCTCTGAAATTCACTGTGGTCAATGTGCCCGCCCTGACTGTGACAATGAAGTGCTTCCCAATGAAGTACCTCTTTTGCCTTGGGATCACATTATCACCATTGGGAAAAGAGGACTCACTTCCATTACTGTGTCCCCTACTCTCAACAACTCTCCAGAGCACAGTCATAACAGGGGTTTCCATGGATGCTGTGTCTTCCTCTATGCCTTGCCACACCTGATGCCTTCATGAAGGAAGTGGCCTCTGGATTCTCTTGCAGAGAATGCATGGAGCAGTGGGGGTAGTCAGTCCAAGCCTTTGGATTCCTTTGTATATATGCCAATAACTAACCAGATGTACCTAGAATTTACACCTCATTAGGGAAGTAAAATAATAGTCATTTTCAGTCTTCACAGGCAAAAGAGCAGAGCAGGCCTCTGATCTTGCTTCCAATCTGCCTGGACACTGCCCAGGCTGGGAGTGACCAGGATAGACTGCCTGATGTTTGTGCAAGACTTGTAGTACCATAGATAAGATGGGGGAACAATTTTGAGATTGTTGAGCCCCTGGAGGGGGCCTGGCCAACCAAGCCCCAGACTTAACAACATTCCAAGTTTTACAAGACAAAACAAACATCATTAACATGAAACCAGGCTTGCAGTTTGGTCACAGGTTGATGGTGATATCTTTGAAGTCTCACCCATGGAGTAGATGCACTTCCTGGAATCTTTCCCAATTGGGACTCCAGATGTGCTGTGACATAGGACTTCCCAGTGCTGATTCAGTCTGGGTGTTGGTCAAAACCCAATTTGGTGATGTATTCTCTGCTCTTTCTATCTCTCTTTTCTTTTAATGTTAGTATATTTAATGTAAGCTAGATAATTCTCTAATAAATATTTGTATTATTTATTTATATATAGCAAGTGGATTATTTTGTTAGCAAACCCTTTAAACATGAGACAAAAGTGAAGACTTTTGACAAAATACGCCTCTTCCAAGTGCTCAACCCAGCACATGTAATTTCAAATTCCAAGTAAATGTTGACTTGTTGAAGCATTATACTTCATCCTTTATTGTGTGATATCCACAGACTCCAATTCCCTATGTACTCCCTACACAGAGTGGGAACTTTTTCAATAAGCAAGATAGTTTTTCTTGATGTAGACTTTATACCTCTTTATCAGGACATACTAGTTTCTTAGACCCCTGGAGAAATGAGGGGTTTGGGACTTAAGTCTTGAGGCAAATTCATATCATCTTGGGAAATACTAAATCAAGTGAGTCACAAAACGGTTGTTACACGATGAGGCTGCTCTCCTGTACAGTGCTGAGGGAGGTCCAGTCAGAGGTTTTTGGTTCAGTGTTCTTAGGTAGGTCTGAGTTTAATTACATATCTTTGCCCTGCTATCAGGGTCCCACTTCTTCCCCACCAGCATCATTGCCAAATCTCATAGTCAGGCTCTGAGCCTGGGCCTCACCAGATATGCTGGCTCCTTCCAAGTTGCCTTCAGAGCTTTCTGATCAACCACTCATGCTATCAGTTGAAGACATTATCCTTGGCTTTCAGTTCCTATACTGTTCCCTGTTTATCTGTCAGAAGTCATGTGATTCCAGACACCTTGGTGATCAATGTCCATTGGACATTGGGGTCCAATGTCTTGTCCTCCTGCTGACCTTCAGGGATAGACCTTCAGGGATAGCAATGCTGCTGTAGCCATGAGCAGCATGATTCTATTCCCTCCAGAAAGGAGGTTAACCCTGCCCCCCTCAGAAATGTGAGGAAAATAGTTCCAATTCTTACTATGTGAGTTTATTTCCTGGATCCACTCAGGTTATGGATTAGGCAGGGAACAGAGAGCACAGTCAAACTGCAAAGTATGAGAAGAGTTTGATTAAGTGATTCTTTGCAAAGTATGGGCACAGTATTAAGAAACTACAAAAGGGAGTGAAGTGCCTGCAACTTGTAATGGTGAAATAGCATTATCACTTCCTAAAGCTATGTGAAGAGGGCCTCCAGACAATATGTGGTCAAATGATACAGCAAACTTGCAGTCTGCAGAAAAGAGGAAAAGAAATACCAGTATCAACCCCCTTTTCTTCTAGCTCCTGCCAGCAATTTCCATTGGCCAAACCCAACCAGAATTATAGGGTGTTGGACACCATTGATGTTGCCTATGTCAGCCAGCTTCTGGGCCAGAAGCAGGATAGAGAAAGGAGAGGTGAGCTTATGGGTCAGAGGGAGGAGCTGCAGCTCACTTAGAAAATTCATGTTTCTTTGCTCTGGGAAGATTCCATGCCTCCTTTCCTTCAAGACCTCACAATTTATCAACTCCCATTTGCAATTTTACTCCATTGAGTTCATGGAAATCCTCAAAAAAGAACCTTGTCATTAGTAAATTTACAAATTTATTTCTGCAGCTGGATCCAAATTTCTGTCCTATCAAGTAATAACAGTGCCTCTGGCTTCATCAAAGGCCTCATGTGCACTCTGAATCTTAAGCCCTCATTTTTTCAGGAGTTGTACTTTTTCTAAAAAGAAACTGCTCTCCTCTGCATCATCTACCACCCCATTTCCACCCACATATAGACATGACTTGGTAGGCTTCATTCATTCATTCATTTGTTAACTTAAAGACATTTATTTAATGTTTTTTTATGTTCCAGGCAATGTTTCCTGGTTCTAAAGTTGGGAAAGTAAAAACAAACAAAAAATTCTGACCGTATGGAGCTTCCTTTTAAGACTATCTTAAAAATAGTCATCTTCCTCTAGCCACCACCCCAGTTCCTAAAACTTTCTGAAACATTTTCTTCTGTGCTATTTACATCTTTTCTTTTCCAATTCACTCACTTTTTATTACTGTAAATCATTCAGGCATAAAAAATTGGAAAATATAATGATTATCTATGTATGTACTACCCATCTTACTTGAAAAAATACTGCATTTAACCCAAGATTACTCTCTATCCTTCTCAATAACATCACCCCCCCCCCAAACTAGAGGTAACTATAAGCATAGTTTTGATGGTTTTGCTCTACTTTATGTAATCAAAATTTCCCATGTTATTACATGGTCTTGATCCCGTGTCAACACCAAGCCTCACCTGTGCTGGTGCATTAGCTCTGCTGGGCTCTCCTCTCTGTAGGTGAGTGGCAATCACTTACTGAGTTTGTTCTTTGTGTTGGACAATTTTCTAGACATCTGCCCTAGTGGTGTTTATCTTCAAGAGAGGCAGAAAGTAGATTAAATAAATGTTTAGGCAGAGGTGAGCTCTGGGAAGAAAGATGCAGTCAGCAGTTTTATCTAGGTTGGTTGGGGACAGGACATCTGGACAGAAACAAAGTGAAGGACCAGATATGAAAATTTCTAGAGAAGGAAGGAGCAGCCAAGTGCTCAGGAAGTAAGCCCCCAAGGCAAGGGTATGTTGGAGTGTTCCTGTCATAGCAGAGTGACTTTAGGGAAGAGGAACCCTGAGTCTGACCCTTCAAGATGTAGGCCAAGCAGAGGAATTTAGATATTGGTTCATTGGAAGAAAAAACTAGATGAATGAATGGAATGTTGAAGGGAGAGGGTCAGTCCCAGCCATCCTAGAAACATGTTGCTATCTCCCTTGCTGTAGCAAAGGCAAATGTTGGGCAAAGTAGGGAGACTGATTTTTTTATGTTATTGCAATGAAGAGAACACACCAGATCCACAGATCAACATCTCAGAAGGGTGGACTTGCTGCTTTCTGTGAGGAGTAAACAAGCTACAGATGAGGTGATTTGTAACTGGGGTTGTTTCCTGAAAGGGGATATCTCAGTTATTATTTTAGCCAACTATGAGAAGCAGTTTTAATTACTGATCAATCATGAGATGAAGAACAGGAAGCTGGAGTCTCTGTGTTTGCCCTTGGCAGTTGCAATTGTATAACCACAGGACCTCAGGTCACCCTATTTCAAACATTCAAGTAAAACCCACCTTGCAACTGAGAATATCTCAATATAAATATAAATATCTGAGTACAAAATGTGAATTTTTACTTGTTTTGTCCAGTGGGAAGCTCCAGCTCTCAAACCCTGATGAGGGTCCCAGTTAATGGAGGTGAGATATACAGTGCTGCCCACCACTAGTAATGGTCTGCCCACTGCAGGCTGCACCCACTGCCTCCCCTGTGGGGTTGGAGTAGCTAAAGAGAGCTCAAGAAGCAAAGCATTGGTCCGAACACTACTTTATTCACAGAGGAGAGACTCAGCAAGAACCAAGTCTGGTCTGTGGTATACAGTGTCTCCTGATCTCCTAATGTCAACACCAGGTGATGGGTTGCATGCTCCCCTCCCAAAGACCCTGTCTCCTTCCTACAGAGGCAGATAAACTAGTGGGCTGGACAATGCTCTGGGCCTAGGACCCCAGAGGTGCAACCCCAGGAAGGGGTGACAGACCCCATGATAGTTGATTCCCCAACAAGCCTCTTAAGAGAAAGCCAACAAGAGCTAGTACAAAATCCACAGCAGAACTTCTGAGAAGCAAATCCTTTTGTCTTCATCCCTGTCCCTGTCATTAGCACTGGCTGGTTCTTGAGCTCTCTCTTCCTCTCAGGCCCCAAAATGCCCCATACTCAGCTCATTCCTTCCCTACCCACCTCAACTTTCTTGGATTTATCTTCCATCCTCTTCCAGTCTTACATTTTCAGTGCAGATATTCCCACAGTCTTTCCTTTGTTTCCTTTACATGTTGCTGGGTTGTTTTTTTCTTTTTTATACCTTATTTATGCAAACTTATGAAAAGACCACCTTTTCCCTCCTTGGTGGTCCTCTCTCAGAGATGCAAACAGTCTCAGATGCCCAAGGTGAGGTAGGAAGAGGATTAGAACACTAGAATGTAATCCTTGTTTTTAGTTTTCTTCCCACATCACTCTGGACTTTATTTAGTACTAAGGGACACTAAAATAAGTTGCAGATGTTGTGGTGTGAATGAGCAAGGGGGTTGGTTTTTACTGACCTTCCGTCTCTTTCTTACACTCTTTCATGATTCTGCAGTGGTAGGAAATCAAAGAAAACTTTCATAGAGGAAATGCTTCCAGAGAAGCATTTGTGAAAAGGGAAGCCACTGGTAAAATAAAGAGTAGAGATCTCACCAGTGAAAGGCAACATCAGTAGACTGGCAGTAGAGAGACATCTGGGGGCAGGCGTGCTGGTGTTGGGAGGGAGGGAGCCTCCTGAGACCAAACAGAAGTTGGCCTCCTTCCCCACTGTGGTCAATGAAATTCATTTACCAGGCACTATCAGGAAATAAAGTGGGCCTGAAGAACAAAGGGTTTTTGGTTGAAATCCACTGTCTGTATGGTGATGGAACTCCTGGCCTTTGCCTATGAATATCAGACTTTTAACTACTGAACAATTCATAGACCCCTAGACTCCACAGTGCTTTCAGACTTGACATAGGGCAGACCACCTGTGACATATGCAGACTTGTCCTCAACCCATTGTTGCTGCTCAGATATAAGCTTTGTAGAAAGATGAAGGAGGACAAAATCTGAAAGTGCTTCAGAAAGCTCTCTGCCTTGGTGCTCAGGAAACCAGTATTGATTTCTTCTTGCCAGTAGGAAGAAACAGAACTAAGAGGTGGCAAAATGAATCATTTTGGAGTGTCTATTTTGAGGACACTTTATTCTGTGGGTGAATTAAGAACAAGATTTGTGATGAAGTGCCTAATGTAATACATAGCACCGTGAGGTGTGTACAGATTAAAGAGGAGCTGGTTAGGCCCTGTGCTCTAGGAACTTTAACAAAGAAGCCCATATTTCATCACTTTCTCCCTCTTCAATCTCTCCCTGAGGCTGCCGCTAAGTGTTGACAAGTTCTCTAATGCAATTAGACTACTGAGAGGCCCTTGCACACAGCCTGGCCTCAAAAAAAAAAAAAAGGTGTTTGTGGTTTAATATATCATTGTAGAATTTGTTATACACAGGCAACCCAGATAAGTCTTCAGTTATCTTAATTATAATCATTATTTTTGGGAAAAGAAATGGCCAGTAAAAAGAAGTTTAAATCATTGTTGAATGTCCAGTCAGTTGGAAAAGGTAGCTTGGTCCAGATGCACATCTGTGGCTCTGAGTTTTTCCATATGATGATAAATGTTTTATCATGTAACAATAGCAAGCATTATGCTATTTAAAACAATTTATGTAAGATATTTGAGTAAAAGTAATTTGACACAACTTATAGTGATGATGTTAAACTTTCCCTAAGTCAGTGCTCCTGGAAACTGTAAAGGTTAGGAAACTTCCTTTATGTTCCTAAAAATGATTTACTGATCCCCCCACCACCTGCCCTATATGGCTTAGGCAAGACACATGGATGCTCCCTATTATTTATCTAGAGTGAGGCTACGCACAGACCTTCTAAATTCCCATTCTCATAAATGATTAGCTGAACTGACTGTATTCACTCACCAATCCAGGGAAACGGCTTTCCTCCAAGATCCCTCAATATGGGCTTACTACAAGCACTGCAGTGTAAAACAGCCCTCCTTAATACCCACCTGGGAACATACTATTCAACTATGGGATCACACCACCCACTCAGAACAGACCCTGTTCTTTCTAGCCTTATTCACCCCTCCCTATGACAGAAAATTCCCTTCTGACTCATCTTGAGAGCCTTGCAGATCTGACGGTCAAACTGCTCCTACTGTTGTACTAGCTCTTTTTTCTATGGTAAAATCACGTTCCCCTAATGAAACAGCATGCAAACCCGAATGTCCCCATCTTTTGAAGTAAAAGCTTTTGCTTTACTCTCTCAGGCCTCCCCTGAGTCTCAAAAGTCTGGATCAAGAGTTAATGATTGGAAGAATGTGAACATATAGTAACAAAACAAAACAAAACAAAAAATAGCAGTTGGGCCAGGAGAACTGGTAACAATTTAAACAATAGATCAGCCCCAGTCAGCCAGCAAGATGGATCTGAGACTAACTTCTGTCTTCCATAATCTTGGTTGATGCCCTCTCCATCAAGAAACCTTTCTCTACTCCATACTCCAAAGTTTCAGTTTGTTTGGCCTCCCATGAATCGGGCACATGAAGTTGTTTGACAACAATTTCTGGTGAGTCAGCAGGAGTCTGTACCCATGGCAGGTCGACCCTGATCAGCGGGCATCTCTTTCTTAAGTCCTTACCATTTTCCAAGGCCTCGTTTTACTATGGGGAACTTGGAGGAGCTATCCCCAACAGGCATCAGCAGCTCGGCAAGCCTTTGGTTTTGTTCTGGTGTAGGCTGCTCTGGGGTACAGAGGAATCCCATCCTCCACTTCCATCTGGGCTTGTTCTCCTTTGAGAACTGAACCGATACAGGTTGCTTCTCTTCTGGGAACTGGGCCAGTTTGGTTTGTCTAGAGGTCTCCATTTGTGAGGGGGATTGGAATTGTTAAACCTTAACTGTGTGGCAGTAACTGTCATTTAAGTGTGTGTGTGTTCTTATATTTTGACAAAATGGGAAACCAGACCTCTATTCTGTCTCGCAGTCCCCTATGGTGTACAAAATGTGGAAATCGTCAACTATGCTCCTATGAAGACAAAAGATGATTTTCAAAAAATTAACACCACATGGTAACAATATATTTTAGACTGGAGAAAACTACTAAGATGAAACTCTTTTGTCATTCCAGAACTGAGTCTTCTGGCATATACAGCTAGAGAAAGTTGACTTGATAAATTTCTCTTTTTAAAAAAATTCAAACCCTGAGAGAACAAAAGCATTCCTAGGATAAAGCTTGATATAACTTTATATAACTCTTATCAAGTTCTTAAAATGCAAACATTGCCACTTCTAGCTATATTTTTGCCTCAGTGTTCAAGAGGAAAAGGGAAATCTCTAGTTAAATCATCACAGAGTATAATACTCATGAAATATAGAATTTTAAGTCTACTGCTGACATGTACAATGATTGAGTAACAATTTGGTATAACCTCAAATGTAAAATGTAAATGTGTAGCCTCTAAAATGTTTTCCTAGCATACCTCTCAGCTTGTTGAACTTTGGCTTAATTGATTAGTAGAACCAGGAGAAATATCAATAACCTCAGATATGCAGATGACACCACATGTATGGCAGAAAGTGAAGAACTAAAGAGCCTCTTGATGAAAGTGAAAGAGGAGAGTGAAAAAGTTGGCTTAAAATTCAACATTCAGAAAACTAAGATCGTGGCATCCAGGCCCATCATTTCATGGCAAATAGATGGGGAAACAATGGAAGCAGTGAGAGACTTTATTTTTGGGAGGCTCCAAAATCACTGCAGATGTGACTGCAGCCATGAAATTAAAAGGCACTTGCTCCTTGGAAGAAAAGTTATGACCAACCTAGACAGCACATTAAAAAGCAGAGACATTACTTTGCCGACAAAGGTCAAAGTTATGATTTTTCTAGTAGTCATGTATGGATGTGAGAGAGTTGAACTGTAAAGAAAGCTGAGCATCTAAGAATTGATGCTTTTGCACTGTGGTGTTGGAGAAGACTCTTGAGAGTCCCTTGGACTGCAAGGAGATCCAACCAGTCCATCCTAAAGGAAATCAGTCCTGGGTGTTCATTGGAAGGACTGATATTGAAGCTGAAACTCCAATAGTTTGGCCATCTGATGCGAAGAACTGACTCATTGGAAAAGACCCTGATGTTGGGAAAGACTGAAGGCAGGAGGAGAAGGGGATGGCAGAAAATGAGATGGTTGGATAGCATCACCAACTCGATGGACATGAGTTTGAGTATGCACCGGGAGTTGGTGATGGACAGGGAAGCCTGGTGAGCTGCAGTCCATAGGGTTGCAAAGAGTTGGACATGACTGAACAACTGAACTGAACTGAGAACCTAAAACAAAGAAAAGACTTTTAAACTCAAGTGAGTAAACTTATTCCAATTGTAATCTTCAGTTTTGCATTTGCCTGATGAGTTGCCACAACACATGGGAAATGATTCCCTGTTCTTTTTTTGTTTTTAATTTTTAATGGGAGGATAATTGCTTTACAATATTGTGTTAGTTTCTGCCAACACCAACATGAATCAACCATAGATATGCATATGACTCCTTCTTCTTGAACCTCTCTCCTGCCTCCCATACCATTCTACCCCCCTGGGTTGTCACAGAGCCTGGATTTGAGCTCCCTGAGGAGTCCTAGAGCAAATTCTTTGGCTATCTATTTTACACATGGTAATGTAAACCTTTCAAGGTTACTCTTTCAATTTGTTCCTTCTTCTTTTTCCCCTAGTGTGTCTACAAGTCTGTTCTCTATGTCCGCGTCTCCATGTTGCTCTGCAAATACGTTCATCAGTGCCAATTTTCTAGATTCCATATATATGTGTTAATACACTACATTTTTCTCTTTCTGACTTCACTCTGTGTAATAGGCTGTAGGTTTGTCTGCCTCATTAGAACTGACTCAAATGCATTCCTTTTTATAGCCAAGTAATATCCTGGTAGCTCAGCTGGTAAAGAATCTGCCTGCAATGCATGAGATCCCGGTTTGATTCCTGGGTTGGGAAAATCTGCTGGAGAAGGGATAGGCTACCCATGCCAGTATTCTTGGGCTTCCCTGGTGGCTCAGCTGGTAAAGAATCAGCCTGCAATGCAGGGGACCTGAGTTTGATCCCTGGGTTGGGATGATCCCCTGGAGAAGGGTATGGCAATCCACTCTAGTATCCTTGCCTGGAGAATTCCATGGGCTATCATAGGGTTGCAGAGAGTCAGACATGACTGAGCAACTTTCACTTTCAATTTTCACTGCAACTTCTTTATCTATTCATCTGTCAATAGATATCCAGATTGCTTTCATCTCTTGGCTATTATAAATAGTGCTACAAAGAATATTGGGGTACTTGAGTCTTTTTGAATTATGGTTTTCTCTGGGTATGTGCCCAGTAGTGGGATTGCTGGGTCATATGGTAGTTTTATTTCTAGTTTTTTAAAGAATCTCCACAATTGTTCTCCATAGTGGCTGAATCACTTTACATTCCCAAAACTGTGCAAGAGAGTTTCCTTCTACATTCTCTCCAGCATTTATAGTTTGGATATTTTGGTGATGGCCATTCTGACAGGTATGAGGTGATACCTCATTTAATCTTGGTTTGCATTTCCCTAGTAATGAGTCATATTGAGCATCTTCTCATATGTTTATTGGTCATCTATATGTCTTCTTCAGAGAAATGTCTATTTAGGGTCTCCTGCCCACTTCTTGATTGGGCTGTTTGTTTTTCTGATATTGAGTTGCATGAGTTGCTTGTGTATTTTGGATATTAACCCTTTGTCAGTTGTTTCATTTGCTATCATCTTCTCCCATTCTGAGGGTTGTCTTTTCATCATATTTATAGTTTCCTTTACTGTGCAAAAGCTTTTAAATTTAATTATATCACATTTGTTTATTTTTGTTTTTATTTTCATTACTCTAGGAGGTAGGTCAAAGAGGATCTTGCTGCAGTTTTTGTCAAAGAGGGTTCTGCTTATGTTTTCCTGTAAGAGTTTTAAAGTTTCTGGCCTTACATTTAGATTTTTAATCCATTTTGACTTTATTTTTGTGTATAGTGTTAGGAAGTGTTCTAATTTCATTCCTGTACAGGTAGCTGTCCTGTTTTCCCAGCACCACATAATGAAAAGGCTGTCTTTTCTTCATTGTACATTCTTGCCTCTTTTCTCAGAGATAAGGTGCCATTGGGGCACTGGTTTATCTCTGAATTTTCTATCTTGTTCTATTGACCAATACTTCTGGTTTTTGGGTCAGTATGATGCTGTCTTGATTGTTGTAGCTCTGTAGTGTAGTCTGAAGTCAGGAAAGTTGATTCATCCAGCTCTGTTTTTCATATGATTGCTTTGGCTGTTCTGGGTTTTTTGTGTTTCCATAGAAATTATAAATTTTTTTTGGTTTTGTTCTGTGAGAAATGCCATTGTTAATTTGATAGTAATTGCATTGAATCTGTAGGTTGCTTTGGGTAGTGTAGTCATTTTCACAGTATTGATTCTTCCAGTCCAAGGTCATGATATAAATATATCATCGATCCATCTATCCATCTGTTTGTGTTATCTTTGATTTCTTTCATCAGCATCTTATAGCTTTCTGCCTACAGGTCTTTGTCTCTTTAGGTAGGTTTATTTCTAGATATTTTGTTCTTCTCGTTGAAATGGCAAATGGAATTGTTTTCTAATTTCTGTTTCTGAATTTTTGTTGTTAATATATATGAATGCAAGGGATTTCTGTGTATTGATTGTGTATCCCAAGACTTTACTAAGTTCATTGATTTTCTACTAGTAATTTTCTGATGGTATTTTTAGGGTTTTCTATGTATAATATCATGTCATCTGCGAACAATGAGTTTTGCTTCTTCTTTCCCATTCTGGATTCCTTTTATTTCTTTTTCTTCTCTGATTGCTGGGTAAGGACTTCAGAATAGTGGTAAGAGTGGGCATCCTTATCTTGTTCCTCATCTTACGGGAAATGCTTTCCATTTTTCACCACTGAGATTAATGTTTGCAATGGGTTTGTCATATATGGCCTTTATTATGTTGAGGTAGCTTCTTTCCATGCTCATTTTATGAAGACTTTTTTTTTTTTTTTTTTTTTTTACCATAAATGGGTGTTGAATTTTGTCAAAAGCTTTCTCTTCATCTATTGAGATTATCTTGCGGTTTTTATCTTTCAGTCTGCCTATATAGTATCTCATATTGATTGATTAGTGTATATTGAAGAACCCTTGCATACATGGGATAAACCCCATCTAATTAAACTTAAAAGTCTTGCACAGCAAAGGAAACTATAAACAAGATGAAATGACAACCCTCAGAGGGGAGAAAATAATTGCAAATAAAGCAGGTCAATCTCCAAGATATATAAGCAGCTTATACATCTCAATATCAGAAAAACAAACAGTCCAATAAAAAAAATGGGCAGAAGACCTAAAAAGACATTTCTCCAAAGAAGACATACAGATCACCAATAAATACATGAAAAGATGCCAAACAAATTACTATTAGAGTAGTGCAAACCAAAACTACAATGACATATCACCTCACACCAGTGAGAATGACCATCATCAAAAAAATCTACAAACAAGAAATGCTGGAAAGGATGTAGAGAAAAGGGAACCCTCTTGCCCTGTTATGACTCTGGTAGCTCATACAGTAAAAAATCTGCCTGAAATGCAGGAGACCCGGGTTTGATCCCTGGGTTGGGAAGATCTCCTGAAGAAGGGAATGGCAACCCACTCCAGTATTATTGCCTAGAGAATCCTATGGACAGAGGAGCCTATCAGGCTACAGTCCATGGAGTCACACAGAGTCAGACACCACTTGGCAACTAACACTTGCACTTGCACTCTTGATGGGAATGTAAATTGATACAGCCACTATGGTGAATAATATGGAGATTCCTAAAAATACTAGGAATGAGACTACCATATGACCCAGCAATCCCACTACTGGGCACATATCCAGAGAAAACCATAATTCAAAAAGACACATAGATCCCAATATTCATTGCAGCACTATTTGCAATAGTCAAGACATGGAAGCAAAGTAGATGTCCACTGACAGATGAATAGATAACGAATTCATGGTACAGATATACCATGGAATATTACTCAGCCATAAAATGTATGTGAATCAGTTGAACTGAGTGAATGAACTTAGGGCCTGTTATACAGAGTGATGTAAGTCAGAAAGAAAAAAAAAACACAAATACTGTATATTAACACATATATATGGAATCTAGAAAAATGGCAGTGATGAACATATTTGCAGGGCAGAAATAGAGAAACAGACGTAGAGAACAGACTTGTGGACACAGCAGAGGAAGGAGAGGATGGGGCAAGTTGTGAGTAAAGCTTTGAAACATATGCATTATCAAATGTAAAATAGATAGCTAGTGGTAAGTTGCTGCATACCACAGGAAGCTAAACCCAGTGCTCTGTGACAACCTAGCAGGGTGAATGCAGGGGTGGTGGGAGTGAGGTTCAGGAGGGAGCCATATGTATACTTATGGCTGACTCACACTGTTGTACAGCAGAAACATATTACACAATATTGTAAAGCAATTATTCCCCCAATTAAAAATAAACTTTAAAAAACTTAAAAAAAAACTTTTGTCTATACAGACAAAAAGCTTTGCTTGTAATTTGAATGGGATTGCAATGAAGCCTGTATATATTGACTTGGAGAGAACTGATATTTTAACAATATCAAGTCTTCTGATCCATAAAATTAAAATCCCTAGCTTCTTTTCATTGGAGAAGGCAATGGCACCCACTCCAGTACTCTTGCCTGGAAAATCCCATGGATGGATGAACCTGGTGGGCTACAGTCCATGGGGTCACAAAGAGTTGGACACAACTGAGCGACTTCACTTTCACTTTTCACTTTCATGCATTGGAGAAGGAAATGGAAACCCACTCCAGTGTTCTTGCCTGGAGAATCCCAGGGACGGCAGAGCCTGGTGGCCTGCCGTCTATGGGGTGGCACAGAGTCGGACATGACTGAAGCGACTTAGCAGCAGCAGCAGCAGCTTCTTTCTTAATGTCACTGGTGATAGTCTGCTCCAGCCACGCCCAGAAAGGTGCTGCCCATTTCCACCATCAGAATCTCCATTGAATCTTTAACCTGTTAGGCATAGAGAACTTCAGCTTTTCTCAGAATAAAATTCTTCTTGATAAACTACCACAAATAACTGAGCAGAAGGCAAAAGTTGGAAATCTTTAGATGTGTTCCCATTTGGGTACTGAGGACCAGAGGTGATTCCAAGAATGCAGTACTTATCTGAAGCAGAGGAATACAGCTGTCATGCTTTGGAGCTGGTCAGGAAGGGAATCACTGTGCTTTTCACTCATTTAGCAATTCCTCCAAAATATAAATAAATAAAGAAAAACATTATGCTGATGGCTTTATTCAATTATATTTTTATGCATGAGAAGGTAATTTATTCTCATACCAGCTCTAAAATATCTAAAAAAAGTAAGGATCATAGAATTAAAATATGATACATTATGAACACACAAAAGTTATTTAGGGAAAACACAACCTGTCTTAAATCAATAAATTCATAAATTACATTTTAAATTTATTCTTTCAGAACTTCAAGTAATGTTGACTATTTTTAGATTTTGGAATAGATGTTTCCTTGAAAAACTTTCTTCACAAATTTTTTTTAATTGACTTTACAGTTAGCTTCTTTAACAGATATACATGATGATATTAGGCATTTGAATATTTTACAAACTTCTGTTTACTTCATATAACACATCACCACAGGCTTAAGCTTTCCAGTAGCAAATAACTCTGCTTGTTGATTTTCCTCCAATCAGAGATTCAGGGATTCAGCGACCTTCAGCGTGCCAATTTTCCATCCTCAACGTATAGCTTCAACTCAGTGTTTTCCTTATATTTATTTCCCTCGGTCATAAAGAAGAATTGTATGGCACATCATGGGGCACATTGTCATGACCTGAACCTGTACACGGCAAATAACACTTCCATGTCCATTTACTTGCTAAGAACTTAGTCACTTAGTGCTGTGTGCTTGGTCACTCAGTTGTGTCCAACTCTGTGACCCCATGGGCTATAGCCCACCAGACTCTCTGTCCATGGGGATTCTCCAGGCAAGAATGCTGGAGTGGGTTGCCATGCCTTCCTCCAGGAGAGCTTCCTAACCGGATATTGAACCCAGGTCTCCCGCATTGCAGGTGGATTCTTTACCTACTGAGCCACCAGGGAAGCCCAAGAATACTGGAGTGGGTTGGATGGTTGGATGGCATCTCTTCTCCAGGGGACTTTCCTGACACAGGAATCGAACCGGAGTCTCCTTCATTGCAGGTGGATTCTTTACCAGCTGAGCTACCAGGGAAGCCTTTGTTGAGAACCATTTCAATGTACCCTTGCCTCATAGCTCCAGAGTATGTGGGGCACTTAAGGGCTGCAGCCGTGGCATCACAAAGAGCTCATCTCTTGAGGAGAGCCCTTGGTCCATTGAACCTGCTTGTTCAGGGAGGTGGGTTTCACGTGCACTGTCCTGGGACTGCCCATGGTCACTTGTTTGTGCAGGGACCTCAATAAGAGTCCTGACCACTCCTCCTACGTATCCACATGCATCTGCCCTCATTAGGAGGCCTGTGAACCTGGCCTTCAGATTGTACCAGCCTAGCTACCATTCATTGTTAACCAGCTCTTTCAGGTTCTGAAGATAACAATTTTGAAAGCCTTCCCTACCCCAGCAAAATCACTAATCATCAAGGAAATGCAAATAAAATTTATTTTCTCAATCAATATTTGGCCAGTGATCAGTCTTACTATGTGCAATGATAAAATGCAAAATCACAATAAAATTTTCCAGAATTTATATAATTCTGATTTTAACCATTATCAGTTTCATTTTATGTGGATGCCCTTAATTAGTATTATTCACTTTGTGGTTTCAGAGTCTCCATAGAGTATGTATTTGTTGTTGTTCAGTTGCTAACTAATGTCTGACTCTGTGACCCCATGGACTGCAGCATGCCAGGTTCCCCTGTCCTTCACTATCTCCCGGAGTTTTCTCAAACTCATGTCCACTGAGTCAGTGATGCCAATGATGTCAGTGATGTCAGAGAAGGGCCAAAGGGCTATTTCTTTGTGAGTCAAACTTCAGCTCGTCAAGTTTCATAAAAATCCCTCTATTTCTAGCTGCTGTGAAAGGAATGTACAAGCTAAAGGGAAGCAAGTCTCAAGCTGTGCTGTGCTTTCCAGAGCGGATGTCCTTCCATGCTGTGTGCTGTCCACCAGGTGGCGCAGTCCACCGGGCAGGCCCAGTAAGGAGGCCCAGCCAGAAAAGGGCCTTTTCCTGAGCAGGTGCAGACATTTGTACCTCACTCTGTTAAAGCAGGCCTGCCACAGCATGTCTCATGCTCTCTCAGGACTTTTTTTCCAGACCTAAAAGACTTTCTCACTTCACACTCTAATGGACCAAGAACCCAACTCTCGAGGAGTGTTCTCATCCTCCTGCCCTGCTTCCTCTTGAAATCCATCCTCAGTGAAGGGTAAACCTACGAATCAGACCACAGTTCACCCAGCGAAGCTGGAACCGTTTCTGGCCTCTCAGTGTGGCTGAGCTTATTGTCAGTATTGTCAATAAGCTTTGTCTTAATATCAGTAGCTCCACTTAAGGAAATTGAACTAAGACAGCTGTTCCACACTTGAGAGGTTACAATTGTGACAAAAAGGAAAAGCAAGATGTTCATTTTTAGTAAAAATATCCAGGATATAAACGTTCATCTATATTTTAAATAGAAAATTAAGAATCAGGCTTATGGATTCTCTTAAGAGAATAATTCCTGATTTTAAGCAAAAAAGCCAACTTAGCCATTTTCTCTATCTAGCTATTCATCCATCTATCCATCCACCTAATGAACTAACCAGTTGAGAACCCTTGACTTACCTGGCTCTGAAAAGAAAAGAAACTGAAAAGTAAGCTGCCAGCTTTTTCTACAGTGCATGGAGAATTTGAAGGTAAAATATATTTTCCCTCTAAATGGTACCCTGGATATTCAGAATGATCATTAAAAAGTATAAACTTTCCAGGAGACAAATGAAGATCTTGGACTCCTGGTTGGAAGAGTCACATAAATGTGTCATGGATTTCTACCTCTATCCTGCTATTGAGGAGAGTAGATAGAGACAGTCTTCCTGGGCCATTATGTCAGAGCTGCCCGCACCACAGAGAAGAGCTTCTTCACACCCTGGTTTTTCTCACTCTGACAGAGAATGAGGGGTCCTCCCTTTAGAGAAAGCAATAGCAAGCTCTCTCCAATTCTGGATTGTTTATAGAAGCCACTCTTTCCTGGCCAGGTTTCGTTCTCACCCAGTCTACCCTTACATATCCTAGAAAACTAGGATCTACCACAATGTTATGTGTATTCTCACCGAGGACACACAGGTACACTGAGAGAAGGGACAGGAAAAGTCACAGGAGTTTATGCTAGTCACGTGATTTCAGTTCCCTGACTGTTCAGACCTTTCAACCCATCCCTGTGTTAGAGTTTCCTTCAGAGCCAAACCAAGCACCTGGTGGGGAGGTGCCCTCTTGTACTTCCAGGCCACGTCACAGTTGCCCCTTTTCTAGCATGAAAACAACTGAGTGTAATCTTGGCTGAGAGCATTGAAAAGCAGGTTCTGAATGTATTTCCAATCTCTGCTGTCTTCAAAACCCACTCTGGCACAGGTAGCTTTTATATCGCACAAGCAATATGTCCTGTGACAGACCTTTCTATTAAATTTAGCTTTGAATAGCTAAAAGTAAGCTTCATAAGCACAGCCTTTTCCATTTCACCTGAACTGTCTGCTCTTGGAAAAGGAGAATGAGGGGCTGTGTTTCTTCTACTTAGAACTGTTGGGCTAACTCTGACCTCCTGACCAGCAACTGGATCTCTGCAGGACCCCAACTAGGTATAGTGAATGTCGTAGTCACAGAGATGGCTGAAATGCCCAGCAGTTGAGCGCTGCCAAGCTAAGTAAAGGTGCTCTGCTTGGAAATGTCTGCCCCCTTTCAATGGAATTTGTAGAATGATGTGCAAGTAAATGTTAACTTTCCAGAAAACATTACATATACATTAGTTAATTACAAGTAATATGGTTTATTACATATAGAGTATAAAACAAAAGGGAAGGGGGTAGGGCACAACTTTTGAAAGAATGACATAGCTCAAGGACATAAAATAAACTGATTAGAATCAAATGGGTCTAAGATGGCAGACAAGTCAGCTTCAACTAGACCTTAATTCTCAATCAACAAGCTAAATGACACACCCAGAGGTGCCATGACAACTCCAAGGCTCTGTCTAAAGACCAAAAAGTGAGCAGTGGCCCAATTCCTGGAAATCTCCACACCTTCCCCAGAATAGTGGGAATAATCCTCCCACACATTATCCTATGAAATTACCCAGCCCATAAAAACTAACCGTGCCGCACTTTGTGGCCACCACACTCACCCTCTCTGATGGCCCACTCTGTCTCTGGACTGTTTCTGAATAAATTCACTACTTACCTATCACCTTGTCTCTCACTGAATTCTTTCTGTGATGAGACATCAAGAACCTGAGCTTCATTAGGTCCTGAAACCACGTACTGTGGGTTTTGGCCAGGTTCAAGTCGCAGCACATGGGTTCAAGTCCTACCTGAGGTAAATGGTTTCATATATAGCACAGAATTTGCAAATAATAATAAACACGTATAATGCTCTATGTTGTAAATCCCATGTAGCAGTAAGTTTTTGTAGATTTTTACCAAAATCTACAACATATATCCAACCTATGGTTGTGATTCAACAATAATTTGACAAATGGTACTGCATCCAGTTAATAGAAATAATCACTAAACAATCTATAAGAGGAATAGAAAAGAGTTTTATCTGAGCCAAACTGAAGACAGAAGACAGCCTCTCAAATAACTCTGAGGTACTGCTCCAGAGAAGCACAGTTTTCCACACAATTTAAAATATTTAAAGAACTAAGGACATCAAACAAGTTGGGGATAGATTCCTTCAAGGTTTTAAAAAAAATGGATCAACATACACACAGCAAGTCAGTGTAGACTTAGCACCTGGGAAGGGCATTTTTATCATCAAAGTGGTGCCAGCATTGGCACAAGAAAAGCACTTAGTCTTCATTTCTGGTCAGTGTTTCCTTTTCTTTAATGATTAAGCAAATGTACAAGGTATGTTTGACCAACCACATCAGGCTATTTTAGTTAGCATTACATTCGGCTTAACTCATGTATTAGCCAGAATGAAGTCCTCATACTTTAATACGTGAAAATTGCTTTGCGTCAATCCTAATTCACTGACTCTTTTCCCAATAAATGTATTGTCATTAAATCTGGCATGGGACCTAATCTGAAACTATTTCTAATCCTCATTATGTTAATTAACCAAAACCTCTGAACTTTGGCACTTCAGTTTTTTGTCGACATGAATAACTTCTTCGCTGTTTTAAAATTAGGCTTGGTAAGATACACAGACACAGGAATGATGGACATGAAGGAAGTTCTCTTTCTCGTTTCATTTTTGAAAAAAGTGTATTGTAATACCTGACGTACATCAAGAAGAAGAGCTTTAATTTTCTGCAGTGGCGTTATTCTGAAAGTATGCCCTGTTGCCCCCTTTAACTGTTGCTCAGATTTCAATATCAATATTTTATGTCACTAAACTTTATGTGAAATTTGTTTTCTTGAATTTGTAGAAAGCAGTATAATTTAAATAGCTTTTCTCTCCTGGTGTTATGAAATGCTAACAAATACGGCTTCTTGCTTCTAGCGTGTTCTCAGCTCTGCTCTTCTAATTTTCCTCCATGGGTGTCTGTCTACTCTCTCATTTCTGCCACCACAGCTGCCTTCTCTGTTCCATTTTTGCTCTTTGATACAGGGAGCAGCTTGTATAGCGTATGAGAGAACAATGACTAAATCTTCCCCAAAGCTCCAGGTATTACTTTTATCTGGTTATGTATTTTCAGAATCAGCTTTAAAGCTGTTTTCAATTACATACATATTTTAAAATGTTTCAATGTCTGAGTTATTTTATTTTAAATACATATTTCATTTGCATGATTTTGAATGTTTAGTTTTTTATTTATTTTAATCATAGATTTAAACAATTTTTTGTTAGTCATTTAATTTCAGAGTTGTTAATTTTATTTAGTTAATAAAAATTATAACAGATTGATTTATTTAGCAAATACAATCTTCTCTGTGCTAGGTTTTGGGGAAAAAATTCATAAGATTAGGATCCCAACCTAAAGAAGCTCAGTTTTAGACTACCTCTAACACATTATGATGTCATAAGTTTTGTTAAAGTGTATACAAATGAAGAAGGTGTATGCAAAATGAAAATATATACAAAATGAAAAAAATGTATACAAAAAAAGAAGAACTTTTAAACACATGTGTTTCTGACAGCCTTTAGGTAATGCCACTGAACTAAGTAACTAATTCCAAACTGTAATGTAAAAACCTGATTATTTTATGTGGATCAACAAGAATCAATTACATGGGACAGAATGAACACATAAATATGATTTATAACCTCGACTTTGAAAAATATACTAGCTTAAATCTGTTTCCCAGTTAACCCTTTGTTATCTTATTCTGTGACCTACAACTGTTTGATATGCCTTTGCAAATGAGGATGGGATATTTTTCTCTCTGCCTGACCCTGCCAGGATTTGACTTCTGATGGTTTATTGCAACTGGATTACGACTAGTTATAGTCGTATATGATCATTGTTTTATTGTGTTCTTTGTTTCCAAAACTGTTTATACTTTTGTCTCTGCTACACTATGAATTTGTCAAGGTTGCTAGCTACATTACTTATATCTATTTTATAGTATTTTTGTCTCTTACAGTATGTAACCAGTCCTCCAAGAAATATAATGGTAACTAGGTGACTTGAAGCAATTTATGAAAAATACAGTTCTGTATCCCACCAATAATTGTAATAGTGTAATTTTTGGCATGGGAAGAAGCAACAGGGAAATATCTCCTGGATCCTAATAGATTAGAAGATAGAGGATCCAGAGAACATTTTATTACCTATCAATGGGCCTAATCCAGAATTAATGCCTGGAGTGACAAATCAATGAGAATTTCTGCCTGATTTGAGATGAGCTTTCCAGCACCATGGGACAAAAATGGTTATAAATGTTTTCCAAATATTGGTCGAGTTTGCAACCATAGGGAGGGATTGTGAAGTGGACTATCCCTGCCATTTCAATAAACAAGAATGTCACAGCCATTTGCAATTTGGGGCCTCCAAATGTGAATTTCTGTGCCTAAAGGGCACCCAAAAGGGAGAACAAAGCCTTCAATACAGCAGCTGTTGCCTGCTGCCACATCCTACAGTGAGCAAGGAACTAAGGATGTGAAAATCAAGAAGCAGGATGCTGGCCCCAGATAGCTGAGATGCATTATGAAAGGAATGATTTCAGTGAGCCCAGATGCTTGCATTTTTCCATATGTAGAAGAGCGCTAAATTCCTTGACTTGAGAAATCTAGTTTCCCTTATTTAACAATAATATTTTGATGTTCAGTCTGCATGCCCTTTTGAAAACTCCTATATAACCCAACTCCCCACCCTGCCTCTTGGGAGCAGTTTCAGAATCTGTCTCCTGGGCTTGAAGTACTAACAATTCCCACCAAATAAAACATGCGTGTGTGTGCTCAGTCACTCAGTCATGTTTGACTCTTTGCAACCCCATTGACTGTAGCTCACCAGGCTCCTCTGTCCGTGGGGATTCTCCAGACAAGAGTACTGAAGTGGGTTGCCATGTCCTCCTCCAGAGGATCTTCCCAATCCAAGGATCAAACCTAGTTCTCCTGAATAGCAAGAGGATTCTTTACTATCTGAGTCACCACTTTTAGGCTGTGACTACCTTTTTTAAGTTGATACAGGTCAACTTGGCTTAAAGTCACAGTGACCAGATATTTGGCCAAACATTATTCTGGATGTTTCTATGAAGGTGTTCTGTTGAGATTTACATTTAAATCAGTGGACTTTGAGAAAAGGAGATTGTCTTCCATAATGCAGGTGGGCCTCATCCAATCAGTTGAAGGTCTGAATAGAAGAAAAGAGAAACTGTCCTGGAGCAAGAAGGTATTTTGTGAGCAGACTGCCATCAAACTTGAGCTGCAACATTGTCTCTTCCTAGGTGGCCAGCGTGACAGTCTTTTTTGATTTTCTGTTAAAATGTACCTGTGGGATTTTAGCTTATGGGGTGTTAAAGAAAGTAAATGGAAGTAGTCTTGTTCAAGCTTCAGAGACAAGAAAGCAGACCAGGCCTTTGACCTTGCTTCTGACCTGTCTGGACACTGCTCTGACTACGTGCCTGCTGTGAATGCAAGATTAGAAGCACCATAGATAAGATAGGGGGCAGATCTTGGAATTGTTGAGCCCTTGGAGGTCATCTGGCCAACCGTGCCAAGGGCTTACCAACATTCCAAGATGTGCAAGACAAAACAAACAGCATTGTAAAAAGATTAACATAATCCAGAGCTGCAATTTGCTGGCAAATGGATGATGATATCAGTTTTCAGTCTGGGATTATAAGTGGGGACCCCCAAACTGCAATTTTGAAGTCTTATCCATGGAACAAACATGTTGCCCTGGACCTTTTCCCAGTTGAGACTCCAGATTGCTATTATATAGGACTTCCCAGCACTGTTTGAGTCTGGATGTTGGTCAATGTAATTTGTTAATGTATGTATGATTAAACTCCTTTGGCTGTTGTTTAATCACAGAGATGGTATCCAATGGTTTTGCAACCCCATGGACGGTAGCCCACCTGTTCCCCCTGTCCATGGGATTTCCTAGGCAAAAATACTGAAGTGGGTTGCCGTTTCCTCCTCTAGGGAAATGTCCTGACCCAGAATTGAACCTAATTGGCAAGCAGATTCTTTACCAGTGATCTACAAGGGAAGCCCCCATTCAAAGGATATCCATACAAATTGCAATGGCAAAATTCCATCAATTTCCAAATAATTTATAGTCCCAACCAACTTGTTTCAACCAGTATTTCTCCACCTTTTTTCATTAGTACTCCACTAAGGAGCTGTTTTTAGTCTTTTTAATCCTAGTCAACTCCCTATTAAAGTAAATTAAATGCTAAAAATATAATGTATATCTGTTTATGTAATATGTACATCCATACCTTATACACAGAAAGAATAAGACTTTTGCCACCAAGAATAAATTTTCACCAGAAACACAGTCTAAGCAATGAATAGTTTACAGTTTTAAAACTTTTTAAAAAAAGAATAAATGGGGAGAAGAAAACTAAGTTTCAGAACTTAGTAATGTAGATTATTTCCGAAATAATTCTACTTCAGTTCAGTTCAGTTCATTTGCTCAGTCGTGTCTGACTCTTTGTGACCCCATGAACTGCAGCACGCCAGGCCTCCCTGTCCATCACCAACTCCCAGAGTCCACCCAAACCCATGTCCACTGAGTCGGTGATGCCATTCAACCAGCTTGTCCTGTCGTCCACTTCTCCGCCTGCCCTGTTTTAAACAAAAGTTAAAACTCTCAGCAAAGCATGGTGATGGTATGTTTTGGCACAGAGGCCAGTGCCACTGAGAGAAGACTTGCATTACTTACACCTCCCAAGAGGAGGGGCCCTCCACCCCACAAAGGGCCACATGATGAAGCATCAGTCTGGCAGGAGACAGAAGCAGGAGTGAGAGGAAAGCAAGGTCCAGAACCTTGATCGTAGTTTCCATGGAAAAAGCAAGGCAGGCAGGAAAACAGCTTAGGATTGGCAAGTGTGAATAATGTTAGTGGGCTCGAGGCTACATGGGTGGTCTCCAGTTTTCCACAGTGGTTTACGGCAGGGGAAATATTAGCTTGGAGTGTGAGAGTTAGATAAAGTTAGCTGCTGTGTGTTTGGACTTGGGATTGGTTGTTTGCATACAAAAGGTATGTTCAAGTTGATTATTATTTCTCATAATAATGTCAAACCATCATGAAATATAGGATATTTAAAATATGATTCTTATGGACTCGAACTGATGCTGCCAGCATATCCTTCAGATTTTGGGTTTTCAGTCTCTATAATGAGCCAATTTCTTAAAACTAATCTCTCAATGTATATCGATAAATATAGATATACAAACATGCAGGTGATTCTCTGGTTTCCTGTTGCCTTTGCAGATGTTTGTTGAGGTCCAGTTTTGACCTACATATTAGAACACTCTCGCAGCAAAAACAACTTTGGATCTCATATATTCTGATTATATACTTTCTTCCAGAGTTTGATCTGGAAGATCCTCACTCTCTACCTCGTTATGAAGATTTTTTTTTAAAATAAATTGATTCAAACTTTTAATTTCTTCCTTTTTAATTTTTGGCAGAATAGTCAATCCAAATAATGTAGACCACCTGTGGTAATTATTCCCCCAGGGGCCTCTCACCCCTCTGGCTGATCTTTGGGGTGGGGTGGGGTGTCCCTCCAGGTGAACTCTCACACCCTCTTTTTTGTCTGTGGGGTGGTCTGGGAAGGTGTCAACAGGCTCCTATTCCCTCTGAATGCACTTGGAATTAGCTAATTGGGAGACTTAGCTGAAGATTTGAGGAAGGAAATAAAGTGGTCAGGGCATTTACTCTATGAACACCCTCCTTCAGTGGTTTCCTAGGCTTGCTATGTCCAGCAGCTGCAGGTCTCCCCTGCTCTCAAGGCAGCTTCTCTGTGATCTTCCCACTAAGACTCTTAGGGCCTTGAGGTGACAAAGTCTCTACTACTGCTGCTAGGGCTGGGATCCTGAACTGGGCCTTCTCTTTTCCTTGTACCCTAACCATACTATGGTAGTTAGTTCTTTTGTAAATAAACACTCTATAGTTTATCTTCCCTTAGTCTGTGCCAGCTCCAAAGTCCATATTTTGTAATGTCCATTCAAGGTAATGATCATGTTTCTCTCATCTGCGTTTATCCTATTATTCACTCAATCTAGTGTGTTCTTTAATTCAACTACTGTATTATTCCTTGCTTTTTTGCTTGCTTCTGGGAAGAAAAGCTATGAAAAACCTAGACAGTGTATTAAAACAGAGACATCACTTTGCCAACAAAAGACTCCATAGTTAAAGCTATAGTTTTTCCAGTAGTCATGTGCAGATGTGAGAGCTGGACCATAAAGAAAGCTGGGAGCTAAAGAATTGATGCTTCTGAATTGTGGACCTGGAGAAGATTCTTGAGAGTCCCTTGGACTGCAAGGAGAACAAACCAGTCAATCCCAAAGGAAATCAACCCTGAATATTTATTGGAAGGACTGATGTTAAGTTGAAGCTCCAATACTTTGGTCACCTGATATGGAGAGCTGACTTACTTGAAAAGACTCCGATGCTGGGAAAGATTGAGGGCAGGCGGATCAGGGGGCAACAGAGGATGAGATGGTTGGATGGCATAACTGACTCAATGGACATGAGTTTGAGAAAATTCTGGGGCAGAGTGAAGGATAGGGAAGCCTGTTGCTCTGCAGTCCATGGGGTCTCAAATATTCAGACATGACTTCGTGACTGAACAACAACAAATGTTATTCCTATGAATTATTTTGACTTTGTTCTTTTCTGTGGTTCCTTTGTCTTGGGTCTTATTGTTTATAATATTTTCCTGTATCCACAAGAATATGTATTACACTTATTAAAATTTACTCATCTATCTTTTCCAATAAGTTTATTTCAAATACAGTAAGTCTTCTATGTATGCATGAGTTCCATTCATAGAGCATGTTCATATGCCCAAGTTGTTTGTAAGTCCAAAAAAGCCTAGGTACCCAACTAACATGATCAGCTATATAGTACTATAATAGGTTTATAATACTTCTCACAAAAATAATACATTAAAATCACAAAATAAAGAAAGCATTTTTAATCTTATAGTACAGTGTCTTGAAAAATGCAGTGGTACAGTACGGCAGCTGGCAGACAGGGGTTGGCATCAAGTGAACAGGCAAGAAGTGCTACTGACTGGAGGAGGAGAGGTGGCAGATGGTAGTGCTGAAGGGCTGTCAGCAACAGGAGACAGAGGACAAGTTGCAACTTCATCCATGCCTGACACTGCTTCCTCACTGGATTCAATTCTATCTACACTCTTGAAAAAATGATCTAATGATGTCTAGGTAGTATCTCTTTTTTCTTGTCATAGATGACATGGATTGTATTCTGAACGGCTACTGCAACCTTCATGTGGCATTCTACGTTTGGGTCCGGTGCCTCTCACACTCAGGTGTCTCCTCAAATAAATAAAATACCCTTGCCATTTCCTGCATCATGAGTCTTTTCAGTTCTTCAGTTACCTCTTCTTCCTTTTGTCTCTCTTCATCCTTTCTCCGAGGAAGTACACAAAAGCACAACCACCTGTAGAGAATCCACACACCAGACATGTGAACTAACTCACATGACTGGACGTGTAAACACACATTCACGTCATTGGAAGGTCACAACTTGAAGGTTCATGTGTAGTGGACGTACTATAATCTGTAGCATGCAGCCTTTCGTACTTCTCACGTGCAGTCACACTCGACGTGGAGCTGTGTGAACGCATGAGCTATTCCCCATGGCTAACAGTTGCTCTCACTCTGTTTGGAACAGCACACCAGAGAAGGACTGAGGTCCTGATGAGCTTGAGGAGAAGGGAGAGGAGTGTCCAGAGAGCAGGGGGGCCCAGACCTCAAAGAGTCACTCTAGCGCTTTCCTCCAGACTGCCTCTACCAGTCACCTCCTGTAGTCAGGGCTTCAACTTGAAGCCTTAGAAGAAATCACAATGGAAGGACCCAGTCTCCCTGGTGGCAATGTCCCTGTTCTTGGGGGTAGGAGTGAACGGATGGAGGACTCGTGCTCAAAGGTGGCTGGTGGGACCTGCACACCAGGTGACGTGGCCAAACTGAGTAACAGCGGCACTAGAGGGGGATTAGGCAGCATTTATAATGAGGGTGTGGGGAGTGGGGGCGGGCACAGAGCACGTCCATCCTCTTAACTTCCCTTCTTCCCCCAGCTCTAGACCACTCCAGTTTCTGTTTTTTCTCTTGACTTTGGTTTCTGAAATCTATATTTTCTTGTCACCTCCCAAATTTATCCAGGGTTGATTCTGGGTGAGAACCAGCAGCCTATGGGAAGCTCCTACTGCTATGTCTGGTGAAACCCACTGCAGGGGCCTCTCCCAGCCTGTCCCCAGACCTAGAGCCAATTCCCTTCGCAGATCTGCCTTCCACTCTGCCCCCAGTCTTATTTGGGATCTTTCTCTGCCACTGACCAGAGGGAATTCTGAGCCACATTTGGGACAGTCTGGCTGAGAGACAGAGCCTGAAGAGTCTGTGAGGATCCTCCACTGAAAAGAGAAGAGGCTTCCAAGCACTCTCAAGATGTCAGGGCTGGAATTCCTGTCCCAGTATTGACCACCCAGGGGCTACAGGCAGGTCACTTACCCAGACTAGGCCTTGTGTCTTTAGCTATAAAAAGTAACCAAACCTAGATAAATAAAACTGTTGACTAAAAAGATGAACAATGTGAGAGCTGCAAGTTAAGTTTTATTTGCGGCAAAATGAGGACTACAGCCTGAGAGACAATGCCTAAGATAGCTCTGAGAGATTACTCCAAAGAGGCAGTGGGGAAAAGTCAATATATAAGATTTTGGTGAAGGGGGAGTTCAATGCCAATCAAGCACTTACTTTACAAAAGTTTTTCTGCTAGTCATGAGGAGCTGATGCCACCACGAAGGGATTTAGTGCTTTTCTAGATATGAAGAGATGCAAGGATTAGTGAGAGGGTAACAGGCAGGATGGCCAGGGGTCTCCAAACGGAGGAAAGAGGCTGCAAGTGCCAGACATTTTTCTCTCTCTTAAGCGGCAGGAGGAAACAAACCAGCAATATTTTTTCTTCTCTATACAAATTTAAAAGTAGATTTCTCTTAAAATGCTGTGTTGCCATGACACCTGGTTTCACCTGAAGCTAACTACTCTCAAACCTTGTGCTAACCAATACATTTCTTTTTCTTATGGAAATTTGTCTTAAGCTATGTTAATGTACCCCAGACTCTATCTTCAAGTTGGTTCCACCAAATGGCCCAACCTACTTACTCAGGTATTGTTCCCCTAATCTACGTAAATGAAATTATTTGTTGGTAATCTGCCCTTCTACAAGATTCAAGTCAATCGTTTTATGGCCAGGGATGAATTATCTGGTGCCATTCTAAATTTTATGACATTCCTTTCTTTTCATTAACAGATTGTGAGTGACTATATAACATACAGCTAAAGACTAGGAGGGGGGTACTCTTTCTGCCCCCTTCTGATGCCTATGTCAGAAGCTTTCTCTATCTCCTTTATACTTGAATGACACAAAAGCTCTGAGTGACACAGCCTCGTCTCTGGCGCCGGATTGAATTCATCTCCTCCGTAGGCCAAGAATCCCAGCGTCTTATCGTTCAGCAACAACCTTTCATTAGGATCATGAAATCAGTTCCTGGAAATATCTGTCTGAAGACCTGTTCCACTAGTTTTTCTGAGCACAAAGTGCCTCACTCTCCATCCTGAATCCCCCTCAGAGGGTATTGAAGTTCAGCAGCTGCAGCACAGGGTTCAACCTCCTCAGAGGTAGATGGCAAATGCTGTTGTTGTATTTGTTTAGTTGCTGGCAAAGGCTCTTGGCAAGTGCCAATTTGTAGTTGGCAGTGTTATGTCCGAATCCCCGAGCGGGAAGAGAGAAGGCTTCCAAGACAATGCAACTCGCAAGAAAGGGAAGTTTATTGCTGACTCGAGTCAGGGCTCACTGCCACAACCAACGCAGTGGTGCAGGATCAGAAAGCGCTGAGCCCAAGCTGTTACCCAATTTATAAGGTGTGCATAAGCAGTTGGTAGCTGACTTAAGCGGATTGGTTACATGTTTGCAAAGTAATCTTATTGGCTCAAACCTTCACGGGCTTTTTTCAAACTTGGGCGTTTGTGGGCTTTTCAGCTTTCCCCTGATAGGTTCCCTTTTCCTTACTGGGTGCATATTGATTGGCTGGCTCCAGGTGGCCTGATAATCATGTTACGCTGGAAAACCAGGCCTACTCCTAATCTAGGCTGCCTGACATGGCGCAGCCTCACAGACAGTACTGGGCATTGAACCTGATTCCAGGTAACAAGTAAGTGGGCTGGGGTTGGAGGTATGACTTGTCAGGTCTCTAGAGCATCCAGATAATGTTTTTGTACCCCTAGCATTCAAGACCCAGTAAGCTTCACAGAGAAGCAGTCACACCCCTCCATACTCCAAACAGAAACATACTGTTGGACAGACATTTCCATGTTTGAGAAATCCAGCTCAGCCAGCATTAGGCCTCTGTGGGTTGAAAGAAAGGGATAGTTCCCAAGAATGTAGGTCGGACTGTGGGTGACTGAGACTGCAGATCTGACCTGACCAAGTCCTCGTTTGCACCTCAGGCCCAGGAGTCCTACTCTGCTATCTATAACTGAGCCCACTGTCAAGGGAGGTCTTTCACACTTATAGATACTTCTGAACTGGGAACAAAATCTGTGTGAGTGGCAGCAAAATTCTGGTGACAATATGTGTGTGACTTCACCTGTTCTCACATGCTGGCAAGGTGACAGGGCTATTTGGGTGACAATGGGTTTGGAAAGAATTTTCACAGACCGGCTGATGGCACTTTGGACACAGTGGACTTGCAATGAATAGGGCTCTTCCCTGATCATTAAGGGTCCAGGCCCAGGGGCTGTGATTGTAAGACTCCTCTGAGAGCTCTGCTAACTCATTAAGATTCTGTGACCCAGATGTGCTTGCCAGGCACAGCTCAGGACATGGCTTATGGACTCAGTGCCGGGCCAGGAGGTCCTGGGTTAGTTCAACCTCAGCCACTGAAGGGCATGGCAAGTCCACAGGGGGCTTGTGAGTTGGGCCCCTGGAGACCATCAGAGGACGGGGCTGTGGGTCCAGGGAGAACAGGCTGGAGCTGAGCCATGCATGGACAAGAACTCTGGCTGCTGACGTGAGCGTGGTGGCCAGTGCCCCTTCAATCAGGCCTTTCAAACAGAGCCCCAGAGGCCTATCAGGTTGGTGGAGATCACCCACTTCTAGGGTGACTGGGATGTGGAGATCATCTACCCCTAGGCTGACTGGGATGTGGAGATCATCCACCTCTAGGGTGATTAGGATGTGGAGATCACCCACCTCTAGGGTGACTAGGATGTGGAGTCACCTTCCTCTAGGGTTACTATTTTCAAACAGAACCCCAGTGGACTATCAGCTTGGAAATCACCCACCTCTACAGTGACTATGATGCTGACTCTCAGGGCCCTGCAGACCCTGAGGCACAATGCTTTGTCCCTGAGCCATGCCAGCTCTTCTGGAAGATTCCTCAAGGAAGATCCAGCTCCAGATGGCCTGCCAGCCACTCAGTGTCCCTGTCTTTTCTCACCCAGGCCCAAGGAGGAGCTCAAAGCACAGTTGGGGTGGGGGTATGAGGTGGTTCTCATGACTCAGAAACAAGATCGGAGGTTTCTTCCATTATTTTTATTTTATCCAGGCCTGGAGCAGAGTCAGACTGAGGAAGGGCTCAGAGTTGAACACGTTTAAGTAGAGCCAGTTGGCAAAAATGCAGATAGGCTTCTGGGGAGAAATCCAGGGGAAAAACTAAGATCATGGCAGGAATCCCATCACTTCATGGCACATAGAAGGGGAAATGGTGAAAACAATGGCAGATTTAATATTCTTGGGCTCCAAAAATCACTACCATGTGTGACTGCAGCCATGAAATTAAAAATCACTTGCTCCTTGGAAGAAAAGCTATGATGAACTAGCTTTGTGTCTGTCAGAGCCACATTGTCCAGAGGAAACTCAACAGCAGGAGGAAGGTCTGTGAAAACACAAGGGCTAGGAAGCTCCAGGGATTGTGGACACTGCTTAGAAAATTAAAGTTGATCAGAGCAGGAGGTTTCTCCTCAGAAGGAGCAATAGAAGGATCAGGATTGGGAGAGGTTTTCTGCTTCTCAGTGATCCATTGGTTGTAGTGGGAGACTCTGGTGAAGATGCTGGGGCCTACAGATTTCTGGCAGAGTGTGCTAAAGCTGGACAGCCCAATTAGATACCAGGCTTCATTCACTTCACAGACGAGGGCTCCCCCAGAATCTCCCTGAGGAAACAGAGAGCATGAGTCATGCAGACCAACATGGAGAGGGACAGGCATTGTTCAGAAAGTGTGAGGAAACTAAAGAGGTGTTTAGGAGGCCTCATGGCAAGACAAGGATATAAGTGAGCTGCTCTCATCAGAATTACATGGGCAGTTTGAAAGGTCCAGACACAGGGGTCCCACTGCAGACCTTCTGAATCAAAATCTTAAGGGTGAGGCCCTACAGCCCATTTCACATCTACAAGAATACACAGGGGCACCCCAGACTCAGGATGCAAGTCTTCTTCCCTCCCACCCCACGTGAGAGAAGGTACCCTCTAATGTCCTGAAGGACGGCCATGGCAGGACTAGAAAGTGCCAGCTGTCTCCTTAGCCTAGCACTGTATCCCACCCATCATTTTTGTTGTTCAGTCACTAAGTCATGTCCTAATCTTTGTGAGCCCCACAGATTGCAGTTTGTCAGGATTCCCTGTCCTTCACTATCTCCTGGAGTTTACTCAAACTCATGTCTATTGAGTTGGTAATGCCATCCAACCATCTCATGCTCAGTCATATCCTTTTCTTCCTGCTCTCAATCTTTTCAACCCTCGGGGTCTTTTCCAATGAGTCAGCTCATTGCATCACATGGCCAAAGTATTGGAGTTTCAGCTTTAGAATGAGTCCTTCCAATGAATATTCAAAAGCATTAATTTTCTGGCCCTCAGCCTTCTTTATGGTCTAAATCTCACATCTACACATGACTAATGGAAAAACTGTGGCTTTGACTACATGGACCTTTGTTGGCAAAGTGATATCTCTGTTTTTTAATATGCTGTCTAGGTTCATCATAGTTTTTCTTCCAAGGAGCAAGTATTTTTGAATTTCATGGCTGCCATCACCCACTGCAGTGATTTTGGAGCCCAAGAAAATTAAATCTGCCATTGTTTTCACTGTTTCCTCCTCTATGTGCCATGATGTGATGGGACCGCTGCCATGATCTTAGTTTTTTGAATGTTGAGTTTCAAGCCAGCTTGTTCACTCTCCCCTTTCACCCTCATCAAGAGGCTCTTTAGTTAATCTTCACTTTTTGCCTTTATAGTGGTATCATCTGTTTATCTGAGGTTGTTAATGATAGGGCCAACATGGGGGCTAATTGTTAAGATGGCTCATTATGTTGACCTTGCAAACAAAGAATAAAATCACAGGGATCATTGAAACTGACCAACTTGCCCAAACGACTCTGTTTTCTCACTGGCACCTACCTTCTCAAGGTTGGAGACCACCAGACTCCAGATCTCTGGCTAAGTGACCACAGGACTCAACTACAGGCTAAAAATTAACCATCCCTTCAGATAATTTTTCATCGGTGGGGTATAAGAAAGATCCTGTCAGAAAAGGAGGATGCTGGTTCTCCTTAAGGGCCAGTCACCCTCTCATTTCCTTCTAATAAATTTTCCTTTTCTTACCTGACTTTCTGGTTCACTCTCTTTTTGTCTGCACTCGCCTTACAGTTAATATTTCTCCTGGAAATCTTGATTCCAGCTTGTGATTCATCCATCCTGGCACTTCTCATGATGTATTCTGCATACAAATTAAATAAGCAGGGTGACAATATACAGCCTTGATGTACTCCTTTCACAATTTTGAACCAGTCAGCTGTTCCGTGTCCCATTCTAACATTCTAACTATTGCTTCTTGACCTGCATATAGGTTTCTCAGAGAGGTAAGGTGGTTTGGTAGTCAAATCTTTTCAAGTACTTTCTAGTTTGTTGTGATCCACATGGTCAAAGGCTTTATTGTAGTCAGTAAAGTGTATGCTTTTCTGGAATACCTTTGCTTTTTCTATGATCCAACAGATGTTGGCAATTTGATCTCTGGTTTCTTTGCCTTTTCTAAATCCAGCTTGTATATCTTGAAGTTCTTGGTTCACGTACTGTTGACGCCTAGCTTGAAGAATTTTGAGCATTGCTTGCTAGCATGTGATGAGCACAATTGTATGGTTGTTTGAATGTTGAAAAATTCAAATGGTTGTTTGAACATTCTTTGACATTGCCTTTCTTTGGAACTGGAAGGAAAATTAATCTTTTCCGGTCCTGTGGCCCCTGTTGAGTTTTCTAAATTGCTGGCATATTGAGTGCAGCACTTAAACAGCATCATCTTTTAGAATTTGAAATATCTCAGCTGGAATTCCATCATCTCTACATCTACCTTTGTTGGTAGTAATGCTTCCTAAGGCCCACTTGACTTCACACTCCAGGATTTCTGGCTCTAGGAGAGTGACCACACCATCATGGTTATTCAGGTCATTAAGACCTTTCTTGTATAGTTCTTCTGTGTATTCTTTCACCTCTTCTTAATCTCTTCTTGAGAGGTAACAAGCAGGAAGGCTAGGGGTCTCCAAATGGAGGAACTAGACTGCAAGTGTCAGGCATTTTTTATCTCTCTCTTAAGCAGTAGGAGGAAACAAACTACAAGTGTCAGATTTTTTCCCCTTCTCTATACAAAATTAACAGGAGATTTCTTTTAAAATTCTGTGTTGCCATGATGACACTGGTTCTACCTGAACTTAACTTTTCTCAGACCTTGAGCTAACCAATGTGGTTTTCTTATGGAAATGTTTTTCTTAAGCTATGTTAATGAACTATGTATTTACCTTAGACTGTCTTTCTACAAGTCTTCTGCCTAAGACTCAGAACTGACTTGACAAACAAGCACGCTTTGCTCATGCAAGTGTTCTCTTGAGCCATGTTAGTGAGACTGTGTATTTGTTTGGAAACCTGCTTTTCTTCAAGATTCGTGTCAATTGTTTTATGGCCCAGGATGACTCACCTTGTGCCAATGTTATCTCAAAATGCATGGGTGAAGGGCCTGGTGCCACTCTCTGAGTTTTGAGACATTTCCTTTCTCTAATTGGCAGCCTGCTAATAGCTATATAACTTCCTGCTAAAGGCTAGCAGGGGGGCACTCTTTCTGCTCCCTTCTGATGTCTATGTCAGAAGTTTTCTCTATCTATTTAATACTTTAATAAAACGTTATTACACAAAAGCTCTGAGCAATCAAGCCTCATCACTGGCCCCAGATTGAATCCCTCTCCTCCAGAGGCCAAGAATCCTGGCGCCTTTCATGGTTCAGAAACAACCTTTCATCCTGCTTCTGTTAGGTCCTCACTGCTTCTGTCCTTTATTGTGCACATGTGTAAATAATATAGTCCCCGGGTGGGGAGGGAGGCGGGAGGGGTAATCAGGATGGGGAACACATGTAAATCCATGGCTGATTCATGTCAATGTATGGCAAAAACCACTACAATATTGTAAAGTAATTAGCCTCCAGCTAATAAAAATAAATGAAAAAAAATATATATTCCCTGGTGTCTTCAATTTTCTCGAAGAGATCTCTAGTCTTTCTCATTCTATTGTTTTCCTCTATTTCTTTGCATTTTTCACTTAAGAAGGCTTTCTTTTCTCTCCTTGATATTCTTTGAAAATCTACATTCAACTGGGTATATCTTTCCCATTCTGCTTTCATATCTCTTTCGCAGCTATTTTTAAGGCCTCCTCAGGCAACCACTTTGCCTTCCTGCATTTCTTTTTCACAAGAGATGACTTTATACATGGACATCACCAGATAGTCAATACAGAAATCATATTGATTACATTCTCTGCAGTCAAAATTGGAGAAGCTCTGTGTAGTCAGGAAAAGTAAAACCTGGAGCTGATGGTGGCCCACATCATCAGCTCCTTATTGCAAATTAGGCTTAAATTGAAGAAAGTAAGGAAAACCATTCAAGTATGACTTAAATAAAATACCTTATGGTTATACAATTGAGGTGATGAATAGATTCAAGGGATTGTATCTGGTAGACAGGGTGCCTGAAGAACTATTGACTGAGGTTCATAATATTGTACAGGAGGTGGTAACCAAAGCCATCATACCTGAGCTTTTGCATTTGACTCACTATGGTCTCTAGTTTTCCCTCAGTTTCTTGGTTAAACTTCTTCAGGGAATGCCAAGCCACGAGATGTGCTCAGAGGAAAAGAGCTGAGGCCGATTTTGAGGCTGGCAGGGTGGCTGGAATTGAAGGGAATCCCAAGGGACTTCCAGAAGAATGTGAGAGACTTTGAGTGTGGGATTCCAAGGCAGGAAGTCATCTGCCACTATGGTGCATAATTCTTCCATCCCACAGGGCCAAAAAGTGGAACCAAGGAAACACAGCACCCCTCCACCCTTCTGTATTCAATCTTTATATATTCATTGAGAACATGACTGAGCACATTCTGCATGTGGGAAACAAGGAGATGATGCATAACATAACATAGACAATACATTTTCCACATCTGCAGGCTCTAGAGGTGAAATAGAAGTGTCCAGAGGAGGGTCTTCAGAGAGCGCCTCTAAGCTAAGATGGGAGAGATGAGCAAGGTCTGACTCTTGGAGATGCAGGCAGGGATGGCCTACAGTTACAAGCCCCACCCCCAGTCCGCATCAGCCAGGGGTTGGAGGTGATGGGAGCACTGAAGGACACCCAACAGGGAAGTGATGTGACCTAGACTGGATTCTAAATGAATGGTAGGTTGGTTCTGGGGCTGGGTAGAACTCAGTCAGTGGGAGGTCAAGAAACTGCAGGGACACCAGTCAGGACACGACTGTGGCAGCAAGGGTAACAAAGACAAGGAAGAAATGGTTGAGACACAGAACTTGCCACATAGTAACCCTTCCTTGCCATCTGAGGACAGAATGGAGCAAGGCAAGAAAAACAGGATGAGAATGAACGCTGAGGGATGCGTCCTTGGGAGGCTGGTGTCAGAAGGAGGAGAAAGAGAGTAGGAGACACTGGAGTGGCCACCCTCGGAGCCTGATGAAAAATGCTGCAGGCTGCACTGCTGAGTGGGGGTGGGAGGAAGTCTGATGCCCACGAGCAGCCCCAAGGAAGCTGAGGCCTTTGGTTATCTTGATAAGAGCAGTGAGCTTTGCATATAGGGTTATCGTTACCATCTTTCTAAATTCCATATATATGCATTAGTATACTGTATTGGCTTTATCTTTGAATGCATGAGACAAGTGCTCAGGGCTGGTGCACTGGGAAGACCCAGAGGGATCAGGTGGAGAGGGAGTGGGAAGGGGGATCGGGATGAGGAATACATGTAAATCCATGGCTGATTTATGTCAATATATGACAAAAACCACTACAATATTGTAAAGTAATTAGCCTCCAACTAATAAAAATAAGTGGAAAAAAAAAGCAGTGTGGAGGAGTGGTAGGTGCTGATGTCTGATGAAATGAGACGAGATGAGAAGGAGAAGTGAGCGAGCAAGAGGGAGCAAGTGCAGACACCCCGGATGAGTCCTGTTGGGACAGCTGGCAGAGAATTAGGGCGGTGGGCAGAGCAGAGAAGCGTCATGTGGTCTGTTTGAAGATGGCAGTTTGTTTCTGAGACAGCGAAAGTGCTAGAAAGAAGGTGCAGGAAGAGAGGAAAACGTGTGAAGAAACTTGTGGGACACAGTCTCAGAGAAGGACACGGCTCTTCCAAGCTGCCTTTGATAGTGCGCTGTCCTCTTCCCTTCCTGAGCCTCAGCTTCCCAGTAAGACAGAAGCACCGCGCAGAACGGGAGAAGACACAGACAGGACACACAGGCCCCACTGGACTCACGGCCCACAGTTCAGTTTGAATAAGGGCAAACAACTTGGATAGATACTACAAAAAAGGCAATACACATAGGAAAAAGTGCTTGCCTTCATCATTTATCAGAGAAACACAAACTAAAAACACATGTAATGGTTAAGCCCCAATGTGGACAATGTGAAGTCCTGGTGGCCAAGTGGAGTGGTCATTGCCAGAGGGAGTGCAAATGTGTCCAAGCAGGGTGGAAGGCTGGTCTCCAGTATCCAGAAGAGATGAACATGTGCACATTTTATGGTACAGTAATTCTACTCCAAGCATTATACCCAACCAAAAAGTGAATCCATGAACACTAAAAACTGAAACATGTGCACAAGGATGTTCGCCACAGTGCTATTTGCAAGGGTCTCAAGCAGAAACTACCCAAATGCCACCAGCACGAGAATGGAAAAAGGAAATGATGGTATGTTCACACAGCAATAAGCAGGTATGCTGTGCAGCAATAGGACACACAACAGGAACTCCACACGAGACAGGCAGAACTCACACATAAAACAGTGACTGAAGGGAACTGAAAGTGTGTCCTGTGAAGTTCCATTCATGTAAGTCCTGACATAAACATACAGGGCATTAGCAGCAGGTCAAGGCTACTCTGGGGTTAAAGAAAGGGGTATGAGGAAGATCATTTGGATGCTGGTTACATGAATGTGTCAATTTCTAAAAGATGCATCCAATAATACACTTGCAAAATGTGCCCTTTTCTATATGTGCTATCCTTCAACAAACCTTCTAAAAGTTATAAAGAAAATAGAAGGAATGGACCAGCACCCTTTGAGGGCTTCTGTGCTTCAGCTCTGATACATCATGCTGGGTTGGGCCAGGAAGAGGAAGTCAGGGACTGGGGAAGGGCTCACAGAAGACAGAGAAGAGGGGACAGATGCTGCAGGAGAGGAGAGGCAACTCATGTCACTTACTCCACAGACAGACTTTCCTGTCAGGAAGTCTGCAGCACACACCATGCCATCCTTTTTTAAGAATTCTTTGGACGTTCGGCCCTGGCTGCTGCAAAAGCTATTCATGAACCTGACTGTCCTAAAAGCTGACCTCTGCTTCCTGCAGCGTTTTGGGAGAAAGCAGGAACTCTGCAAGTGAAGGGAGAGGGGTTCAGAGGTGGGATGGACCTGAGAGAGAAACCAGCTCGCTCTCTAACCTTCCTGCTAAAAGAGATGCTGCCAGTTCTAGTTGCCAGGATTGGGAAAGCCTTCAGTGGATGTGCAAAGGTGAGGGGGAAAGAAATCTTGCAGATGAAAGAGCAAACATCAGGGACCCATGATGGGGAGAATGAGGAGGGAAGTCATTGTGGCTGCACTGGGCAGAGAAGTGGGTGAAAAAGATGAGGCAATATCATAGCCAAGTCTAGAGCAAACAAGCCTTCCTCACTAGGATGTGGAGCTTGGATTTCATTCTAAGCACACTAGGAAACCACTGAAAGGTCTGCGTATGTTTAAAAAATAACTAATCTGGCTGCCATGTAGAAACAGAAGCAGAGGCATAAAGGGTGGAAACCTGGGTCCTGGTTTGTCCAAGGTGTAGCAGTGATACACCCAATGATGCCTCGTGGTGGTTAGGTGGCTTGACAAATGAGGCATGGTCTTGCTTTCTAGGGGAGCACCCACCAGGGGACACTGTCCATGTGAGTGCTACTTCCAGATCTTGTTCACAGATGGGAGACATTCCATCCTCCTGACCAGCACAGTGTGCTGGTGATGGCTTGCTCCCATGTGGTGCTTGCCCCATGTGCCTCACATGTCATGGGACCGGCACAGGCCCAGCAGCTGTGGACACTGGAGGTTGCAGAGAGGGAAGGACAGGTGCCAGCTGGGAACCTCTTTAGTGTCAGTTGCTCCCTGTCCTAGAGGCTACTCCAGCCTGTGACTTCCCTTCATGTCCCAACACCTGTCCTGTCACCTGTCTTGCAGAATCTTTCTTGTTTTGCCAGTGGTTCTTAAGAAGTGACGGTCCATCCCAGGAGATGTCTTTGGAAATGTTGGAGAGTTGGCTGTTCTCATGATGAGGCACTGTGACATTTGTGGCCAGGAGCAGGAACACTGGCACTGGCCTGCACAGCAAAGAAAGTCCCGCCCCAAATGCCTCCACTGAAATACTCTGCAAAATCATGACCCTACAAATCATGTCAAATTTACTCTATATTTTTTCACTCAATGTTATTACTTTTCTAAGTCAAAGATATTCACCTTAGTGCAAAATTATTTGCTCAAGATTTCTCTCTCAGTCTAAAAATACGCATGCCCAGCAAGCTGGCAGAGTGGCTAAGTTTCACTTGAGTTAAGGTATGAGGGACTTGTAAATATGCTTAATCCTTAGATGCCCAACTTAACCTCTCTGGCCAGAAAGCAGGCCTACCTTCATTTCCTTATTGCTGCACCAAGTACTTCTACCTGCAGTGGAAGCTCAAAAGGGGTCCTAAAGGGGCTTGTCCAAACAGGACCAGGGAGTCAGGTTGGAATCCTGAATGGCTCAGTCAAAGAGCTCAAGATCCTGATTTCAAAAGTTAGAGATGAGTCATGGTCTGAAGGAAACTTGAAGCATTAGAAGGACATGCTAACAGGGCTGGAAGGGCCCTGCAATGGTTACTGCAGTCCCATCTCCTCCTCCTCAGCCCGTGCTCTTCTTGTCTGCTCTGCCCCCACTCACCTTGCTCAGTGATAATCCCCACACCGGTTATCCAGCAGAAGATAAAAGTGGGCAACTGTATATTAGCTTCTGGGAGGCAGATGGTATGGATGGAGTAAGAAAATTTTGCAGACCGATGCAGCTGCAAGAGGATGTTGTCACTTTCCTGGTAGTAGCATCCGTTATACTCAATGTGGACAAAGAGTCAGTACACTGCTCCATCTGACTGTATGAAGTAGGTTTTTCTAGTTGATAGTACCCCAGCAAGATTTTGTAGTCAGTTGGATTATGGGACCTGTTGTAGGAGGCTTAGTTATTATCCATATCCTCTGAGTGCTGGACCATCATCCTTACCCTGACTGCCTACCTCCCACCCCTCCTCCCAGTGAAACACCACCATTATTCCAAAGGCTTCTCTTTCCTTCTTTCCTAATATGGAGGTAGGTTTCATTGTTGGCCGTAGCCTTAGGACATTTGTCTTTTGAAAGTTTCTGATGGCTTTTCCAGCATGTAACAGAATCAAGCGAGCAGAGAATCTTTGTGCTGGAAAGAAACTTTGGGTACATATCAAACTCTAACCCTTCAGTTTAGATGAGCAGTACCTTGGACAGCAAGGAGATCAAATCAGTCAACCCAAAAGGAAGTCAACCCTGAATATTCACTGGGAGGACTGATGCTAAAGCTGAAGTATTTTGGCCACCGGATGCAAAGAGCTGACTCATTGGAAAAGACACTGATGATTGGAAAGATTGAGAGAAGAAGGAGAAGGTGATGACAGAGGATGAGATGTTTGGATGGCATCACCATCTCAATGAACATGAGATTGAGCAAATTCTGGGAGATAGTGAAGGAAGGGAAGATTGGCATGTCCCAAAGAGTTGGACACAACTTAGCAAATGAGCAACAACAACAAACTGTACCCCTTCAGTTTAGATCATAGATACTTGGCTCATCCCCAACTCTGACCAGAACCCCTGAAAAATATATCTTTTCTCCATTGTATATTCTTGACTCCTTTGTTGTAAATTAATTGATCATAGATGAGTGGGTTTATATTTGGGCTGTTTATTCTCTTCCATTGATCTATGTGTCTGTTTACATGACAGTACCATACTGTTTTTATTGCTGTAGCTTTGAATTATACTCTGAAGTCAAGAAGAATTGTACCTCCAGCTTTGTTTGTTTGCTTTTTCTCCAGATTGTTTTGACTATTCAGAGTACAATTCATCCATAAATTAGGATTATTTGTTATAGTTCTGTGAAAAATGCTTTGGGTAATTGGATAAGTAGTGTGCTAAATCTGTAGGTTGTTTTGGGTAGTACACACATTTTAGCAATATTAATTCTTTCAATCATGAACACAAGATATCTACTATTTATCTGTATCACCTTCAATTTTCTTTATCAGTGTTTTATACTTTTTAAATTATAAGTCTCTATCGCCTTGGTTAAGTTTATTCCTAGGTGTTTTATTCTTTTTTATGTAAGTGTAAATGGGTTTTTCCTTGCTTTCTCTTTCTGATAGTTAATTAGTACATATACAAAACAACCAATTTCTGTATATTTATCTAATACCCTGTAGCTTTATTGAATTCATTCATTAGTTCTAATAGGTTTTTAGTAGACACTTTATGGTTTTCTATACATAGTATCATACATAGTATCTGCAAATAGTGACAGTTTTATTTCTTTCCTTCCAATTTGAATACCTTTAAAATTTCTTTTTCTTGTCTGAGTCCTTGGTTAGGACTTCCAATACTAGGTAAAATAGAAATGGTGACAGTAGCATTCTTTACCTCTTCCTAATTTTAGAAGGAAAGCTTTCAGATTTTAACTTTTGAGTATGACATTAGCTCTGGGTTTGTCATAAATGGCGTTGATTATGTTCCATCTATATCATGTGACTTTTTGTAATTCCTTTTGCTAATGTGCTGTATCACATTGATCAATGTGGGTATTGAACTACCCTTTTATAGCATTGAATAAATCTTACTGGATCAGATGTATGATTCTTTTAAATATGACTTGATTTTTTTGGCTAACATTTTGTTGAGAATTTTTACATCTATATTCATCAGGAATATGGGACTTTAACTTCCTTTCTTCTAGTGTTTTGTATGTTTTGGGTACCAGGGTAATGGTAGCCTTGTAGGATGAACTTGGGAGTATTTTCTCCTCTCCACTTTATAAAATAGTTTGGGAAGGATAAGTGTTACCTCTTCTGTATATGTTTGGTCGAATTCCCCTGTGAAGCCATGCAGTCTTGGACTTTGGTTTGTTAGAAAATTTTTTATTCCTGATTCAGTTTCACTACTCATCCCTGGAGAAGGAAATGGCAACCCACTCCAGTATTCTTGCTTGGAGAATCCCATGGACAGAGGAGCCTGGTAGGCTACCGTCCACGGGGTTGCAAAGAGTCGGACACGACCGAGCAATTTACTTACTTATTACTCATCCATTCAGATTACCTATTCTTTCTGATTCAGTCTTGGAAGATTGCTTCTGGGAATTTATTCATTCTTTCTACGTTGTCCAATTTGTTGACAGTTTGCTGTTCTAGTATTCTCTTATGATTTTTTTTTTTGTATTTCTGTGATATTGGTTGTAATTTCTCCTCTTTTATTTCTCATTTTGAGTATTTATATATCTCTTTTATCTTAATGAGCCTGCTAAAGATTTATCAGTTTTGTCTATCTTTTCAAAAAAATTTTTTTTCGTTAATTTTTGGATCTTTTTTATTTCCTTCCTCTCTGATCATTGTTATTTCCTTCTTTCTGCTGACTTTGGGCTTTGTTCTTCTTTTTCTAATTGCTTTAGATGACAGATTAAATTGTTTACTTGATATTTTTCTTATTTCTTAAAGTATGCCTGTGTCGCTATAAACTTCCTTCTTAGAACTGCTTTTTCTGGGTCCCATAGATTTTGGAAAACAGTGTTTTCATTTGGTTCAAGATATTTTTTTTTTTCTCTTTTATCTCTTTGCTAATTCATTGAGATTTTAGTAGTATATTTTTTATTCTCCATGTATTTGGTTATTTTCCCATTTTTCTTCCTGTAGTTGATTCCCAGTTTCATATTGTTGTGGTTGGAAATGATACCTAAAATAATTTTTATTCTTTTATATTTGTTGAAGCTTGTTGTGGTCTAGCATTTATAATTTCTAGTCTCTTATATTTATTGAGACTTACTGTGGTCTGTGATTTATCTTGGGGAACATTCCATGTGCAGGTGAAAAGAATGTTCATTCTGCTATTTTTTTATGGAATGTCCAGGAGATGGCCTTTAAGTCCAACTCATTGACTGTGTCATTTATGGCAAATGTTTCCTTATTGATTTTTTATCTGGATATCTGTCCATTGATGTAAAAAGGGTGTTAAAGTATTCTATTGTTATTTTATAATTGTCAGTTTCTCCCTTTGTGTCTGTTTAATGTATATGTTTTGGTACTTCTGTATTGAGTGAATATGTTTAGAAATATTATATCCTCTTCTTATATTGATTTCTCTACCGTTATACAATGCCTTTCTTTGTATTTTATTATAAACTTGCTTTAGACGCTTCTTTGTATGTTATGATGTTACTGTCCCAGCGTCTCTTTTGTTTGCATTTGCTTTTCCTTCTCCTCAGTCTCAGCCCATGTATTTTACCTCTGAAGTAAGTTTCTTGTAGGCAGCATATAGATGAATCTTGTTTTTTCTATTTTTTCAATTCCAATCACCCTCCCTATGTCTTTTGCTTGGAGCATTTAATTCATTGACATTTAAAAATGATTACTGATAAGTGTATTTAATGCCACTTTCTTAATTGTTTTCTGGTTGTTTTTTGTAGTTATCCTTTTGGAGAAGGAAATGGCAACCCACTCCACTACTCCTGCCTGGAAAATCCCATGGACGGAGGAGTCTGGCAGACGACAGTCCATGAGATCACAAAGAGTCGGGCACAACTGAGTGACTTCACTTCACTTCTGTTCTTTTTCTCTTTTAGTTTCTTCACTTGCAGTTTGATGATTTTCTTTAGTGTTACATTTGTGGTCTTTTCTTTCCAATTTTTGTATACATACTGAAGTTTTTTGATTTGTGGTTACCATGTAGTTCTTCTTCTTTTTTTTTTTTTAGTTTTTTTTTTTTTTCATTTATTTTTATTAGTTGGAGGCTAATTACTTTACAATATTGTAGTGGCTTTTGCCATACATTGACATGAATCAGCCATGGATTTACATGTGTTCCCCATCCCGATCCCCCCCTCTCGCCTCCCTCCCTATCCCATCCCTCTGGGTCTTCCCAGTGCACCAGCCCTGAGCACTTGTCTCATGCATCCAACCTGGGCTGGTGATCTGTTTCACCCTTGATAGTATACTTGTTTCAATGCTGTTCTCTCAGAACATCCCACCCTCGCCTTCTCCCACAGAGTCCCAAAGTCTGTTCTGTACATCTGTGTCTCTTTTTCTGTTTTGCATATTGGGTTATTGTTACCATCTTTTAAAATTCCATATATATGCGTCAGTATACTGTATTGGTCTTTATCTTTCCAGCTTACTTCACTCTGTATAATGGGCTCCAGTTTCACCCATCTCATTAGAACTGATTCAAATGAATTCTTTTTAATGGCTGAGTAATATTCCATTGTATATATGTGCCATGGCTTCCTTATCCATTTGTCTGCTGATGGGCATCTAGGTTGCTTCCATGTCCTGGCAATTATAAACAGTGCTGCAATGAACATTGGGGTGCATGTGTCTCTTTTAGATCTAGTTTCCTCTGTGTGTATGCCCAGGAGTGGTATTGCTGGGTTATATGGCCATAGCAAAAATCAACAAAGCTAAAAGTTGGTTTTTTAAAAAGGTAAATAAAATTGACAAGCCATTAGCCAGACTCATCAAGAAACAAAGGGAGAAGAACCAAATCAACAAAATTAGAAATGAAAATGGAGAGATCACAACAGACAACTCTGAAATACAAAGGATCATAAGACACTACTATCAGCAGGTCTATGCCAATAAAATGGACAGCTTGGAAGAAATGGACAAATTCTTAGAAAAGTATAACTTTCCAAAACTGAACCAGGAAGAAATAGAAGATCTTAACAGAGCCATCACAAGCACGGAAATCGAAACTGTAATCAGATATCTTCCAGAAAACAAAAGCCCAGGACCAGATGGCTTCACAGCTGAATTCTACCAAAAATTTAGAGAAGAGCTAACACCTATCTTACTCAAACTCTTCCAGAAAATTGCAGAAGAAAGCAAACTTCCAAACTCATTCTATGAGGCCACCATCACCCTAATACCAAAATCAGACAAGGATGCCACAAAGAAAGGAAACTACAGGCCAATATCACTGATGAACATAGATGCAAAAATCCTTAACAAAATTCTAGCAAACAGAATCCAACAACATATTAAAAAGATCATACATCATGACCAAGTGGGCTTTATCCCAGGAATGCAAGGATTCTTTAATATCCACAAATCAATTAATGTAATACACCACATTAACAAATTGAAAGATAAAAACCATATGATTATCTCAATAGATGCAGAAAAAGCCTTTGACAAAATTCAATATCCATTTATGATAAAAGCTCTCCAGAAAGCAGGCATAGAAGGAACTACCTCAACACAATAAAAGCTGTATATGACAAACCCACAGCAAACATTATCCTCAATGGTTAAAAATTGAAAGCATTTCCCTTAAAGTCAGGAACAAGACAAGGGTGTCCACTCTCACCACTACTATTTAACATAGTTTTGGAAGTGTTGGCCAAAGCAGTCAGAGCAGAAAAAGAAATAACAGGAATCCAGATAGGAAAAGAAGTAAAACTCTCACTGTTTGCAGATGACATGATCCTCTACATAGAAAACCCTAAAGACTCTACCAGAAAATTACTACAGCTAATCAATGAATACAGTAATGTTTCAGGATATAAAATTAACACACAAAAATCCCTTGCATTCCTATATGCTAACAATGAGAAAACAGAAAGAAAAATTAAGGAAACAATGCCATTCACCATTGCAACAAAAAGAATAAAATACTTAAAGTATATCTACCTAAAGAAACAAAAGACCTATATATAGAAAACCATGTAGTTCTTATATAGTGACTATAAGTAATTCTACTTGTTTTAAACTGATAGTCATTCAAGTCATTCTAAAAGCTCTACATTTTCTACTCCCTTCTCCATGTTTTGTGTTTCCAATGTCATATTTTACACTATCATTCTATCCTATAATTGTTTATTGCACTTATAATTGGTTTTTACAATTTGTATCTTTTAAACTTTGTTAAGCTAATTTAAGTGTTAATCCACAGCCTTTCCTATAAATTTGCCTTTACCAGTGGGAAGTTCCTCCACCTATATTTTCTTTCTTGTTGTAGTCTTTTTTTTCCCACATAAAGAAGACTTTTTAACACTTACTATATGGTTGATTTAATATTGATGAACTCTTAGATTTTGCTTGTCTGAGAAGCTATTTATAACTCATTCAAATCTGAGAGATAATCTTGCTGGGTAGAAGTATCCTAGGTTGCATTTTCTTTCCTTTCAGCACTCTAAATACATCACTAAACTCCTGCCCATTCTGCACACTTTCTGCAGAAAATCAGCCAATAACTTTATTGGGTTATTTAATTTGTGGCTTTTTATTGTTGCCTTTAAAATGACCTTTTTAATTTTAACTTTTGCCATTCTAATCATGATATGTCCTCACGTGGGTCTCTTTGAGTTAATCTTGTTTGGGATCCTCTCTGCTTTCTGTACCTATCTGTCTGTTTCCGTATTCAGGGTCAGCAAGTTTTGAGCCATAGCATCATCAAGTACAGTTTCTATTTATTTTTCTCTTCTCCTTCTGACGCCCCTATAATGTAAATATCAGTACACTTGATGTTGTGCCAGAGGTCCCTTAAACTAGCCTCATTTTTCCAAGTTTGTTTTCTTTTTCCTGTTTCAAATGGGTGATTTCCAATATTGTATCTTCCAGTTTGTTTATGGGTTCTTCTGTATCACCTAACTGGCTTTTGATTCCCTCTAGTGTAATTTTCACTTCAGTTTTTTAAAATTTTTTTATTTTAATTTTTAAAAAGTTTTTAATTAAAGGGTAATTGCTTTACATAATTTTGTGGTTTTCTATCATACAGCAGTAAGAATCAGCCATAGGGACACCCATATTCCCTCCCTCCCAGACTACACTCCCATCTCTGTCCCCATCCCACCCTTCAGCCTGTCACAGAGCCCCTGTTTGAGTTCCCTGAGTCATAAAGCAAATTCCCATGGGTTGTCTATTTTACATTTGGGATTGTAAGTTTCCATGTTACTCACTCCAAACGTCTCACCTTCCCTCTCCTCTCCTCCACCCGCGTCCACAGGTCTGTTCTCTATGTCTGTTTCTCCATTGCTGCCCTGAAAATAAATTCATCAGTGCCATCTTTTTAGATTCTATATATATTTGTCAGTATATGATATTTATATTTCTCTTTCCGACTCACTTCACTCTGTATACTCTGAGCCAGCCTGCACAGTTTCCACAGAAAATCAACCAATAACTTTATTGGAGGGAGATCAAACAGGTAATTACAGAAATAATGAGATATATACACACACTACCACACATAGAGTTGTAACCAAAGTGTTCTAAAGAAAAGAATGCAGGAGATTGGCTTGGTGAAGAAGGGAAACCAGAAGTGATATCAATCAATTAAAAGCAGAGCTAGCTAATGCTGAATCTGGAAATATGAGCAGGAGCAGAGGGTCAGCTGGGGCAAAAAGAGCTCAACAATTTAACTTATTTGGTGAAAAATGAAAGAGTGAAGGGAAAAAGGGAGAAGAAAAAGAAAGGAAAAAAGAGAAGAGAGGGAAAAGACAAAAGGAAGGGGTGGAAAAGAGGATTAAAAAAGGGAGAGAGAAAAGAGAAAAAAGAAAAGTAAAGATGAATAGACATATGTGGAAAAGATTAATATATATTCAGAAATAGCTACCGCCAGTAAAGAACTATAGGAAAAGCAGTTGAATATATCAAAAACAAAATTAAAAAGCTCATCAAGAAAAAAAAAGGTGAAAAAGAGAAGAAAAATCTTAAAATGATTTTTTTTTTCTTTTTGGACAAGAAATCCAAAGAGGAAAACTCCACAGCACAGCAAAAGGCTAATGTGCTGGTGGAGATATGTAGGGGAATAACCAGTGTGATTTATAAGGAAAATAAAAGGTAAACGAGAAAAGGCTCTCAAGGTCGTAGTTGTTAGCTGTGGAGTCTACCCCTGTGGACGGGGTTGGATCAGTGTCCTCTGATGTTTTCCTTGTTGCGCGAGCTTGTGTCTGTGTTCTGGTTGATGGAGCTGGATCTCGTCTCTCCGAAGGGCAGTGCAAGGCCTGGTAGTTTTGGAGTGTCTATGGCTTCACTATGCCTTTGGGCAGTCTTTCTGGCTTTGGCAGTGTTCCATGCGTCTATTTCCACAGCCACTTCAAAGTGGCGCTCTCAGCATATCTGCTCTGCTGCCAGTCCCCTTCTTGTCCCTGGGATCATCGCCGGTTCCCCTGTCCTGCCCTGTGCTGCTGGCTGAAGCTTGCTAGGCAGGGGCTTATGTGCATCTTTTCTTGTGTCCTCTGTGTCGTGGAGACTTGTGTGGGCCTCCCTCAGCCCCCTGGGCTCACCTCTGTGTCACGGGGCTTGTGTGAGCTTGGTTTGGCTTCCCGGGCACGCCCTCTGCGTTGTGGGGTTGTGTGCACTTGTCTCGGCTTCCAGGGCCCTTCCCCTGCATCGCAGGACTCCTGTGGATTTGTTTTGACTCCCGTTGCCAGCCTTGTGCATCGTGGGGTTTGTGAGCACCTGCTTTATCTCACTGCCTGCCCTCTTTGTCGAGGGGCTCACGTGCTATTCTTTCAGCTGTGCCGCGAGGATGATATGCGCTGCCCAAATTTGTATGGCTCCCCTCTGTCGGCACCCCAGTCCCTCCCTTTGTGCTGCGAGGGTTGTGTGCACTTCCCGGGCCTTTGTACGTTGTGTCACACTAGGCTACCTGGGCCCACCCTCTGAGCTGCAAGGGTTGTGTGTGCTGGCTAGGTTTGTATCCCTCCCCACTCTCGGTCCCCCAAGCCCACCAGCTGGCTGGGGCCACAGGCTGACAAGGGCAGCTGTCTCTGTTTTCTGCCCTCTAAGTCCCTGCTTTGCCTGGTTTTCCGAAACTCCGCAGCTCCCGTTTGGGCCCACCTGCGAGGGAGTTCCCCTGTGCATAGGAACTCCTTCTGTTTCAGGACTCCCTCCCTCCTTTGGGACACAAGCTCCTGCCCAGAAGTTCTCCACCTGCTTCCTTTTTATGTTTCCTGTCCTCTCTCTTACCTCATTTCTGGGAGCTTAGCGTGTTCCCCTGGAGGCCTGGGGTCTTCTGCTGTCGTCTAAAGGTTGCTTTGTAGGAGTTGTTCCATATCTTGATGAGTTCTTGATGTATTTGTGGAGAGGCTGGCGATCTCCCTGTCTTACTCCTCTGCCCCTAGATGTTTTCTCATTTCAGTTACTATGTTCTTCATATCTGTATTATTTTCCTTTATACTTTCTAGTTCTCTGTTAAAATTCTTACTGTGTTCATCTAATCTTTTACCTAATTTAGTCGGCATTGTTATTACTGTTTTTTTGAACTCTTACTCAGGTAAATTATTAATATTTATATCTTTTTCATTTGCACGTTTTTCAGGTTTTCTTTCTTTCTTTAATATTCCTCTGCTCATTTTGTTTAACTTTCTATGTCTGTATGAAACTAGCTGAAACAGTCACTTTGCTGGTCTTGAAGGTAAGAAGGTGTGTATTTATGTGGGAGTGTCCCTGTGCAGTCAGTGTGTACCCAGTGGCTTTGGTGGGACAGCTAGATCTGAAGATGAGCTGCATCTTCCCCTGCTCTATGCTGGCAGATATCACCTTGGTGGGAGGTAGGGCTGGAATACAAGAGGCAAACCAGAGCCAGGTATGAACAGGAGCTGTCACTGCCCTCTTGGGGAGTACAGTCAATGGTTGAGGAGCTGGAGCAGAAGCCCTGGGGGATTCTTTATTTCTCCCAGTTACGTCTTGTTTACGTCTAGTTTACATCTTGGTTTGGGACAGAGAGCTTGGGCCCACACTTATGGACTGATTTTACCTTATCCCCCAGTGTTTGTGTCTTGCTTAGAGACTTGCTCAGGGCCAGAGGGCCACAGCACTGAGCTGGCCTTGCTCCCTATCAAATTTGTACAGGGCTGGGAGCTCAGGTGTTGGTGTTCTCTGCCCTGGAGCTAGCTTCACCACCTCTGGAGTGTATGCAGGGATCCCCCATTCCCACTTCACAGATCCCAAGATGTCACTGGCTGCCTCTGCCCTGTTGAGAGGCAGGGCAAGGGTTAGAACCAGATACACTCCTTACGTGTATATGGATCCTCATTGGCAGCAGTAGCCTCTGCTTTAGTGGAGAACAGTGCCAGAACAAGAGGAGATGGAAGAGAACGCTGGCAGTAGCTAGGAGCATCACTGGGGTGGCCCTGGCAGGCCACCAGGCAATTTTCTGAGAGGTTGTTGTTGAACCACACAAAGACACTGGGATTCTTGTCCTCTGGAGGAGAAGAATTCAATCTGGGGCCAGAGACGAGGCTTGATCACTCAGAGCTTTGTGTAATAAAGTTTTATTAAAGTAGAAAGGAGATAGAGAAAGTTTCTGACATAGGCATCAGAAGGGGGCAGAAAGAGTACCCCCTTGCTAGTGTTAGCAATGAAATTATATACTCTCTAGTTAGTTATTACAGTGAATCAAAAGAATGTCTGGAGGTTGTAAAGACCTCACTAGACCTACTCCCATAATTCACACCTTAAGATAACAGGATTAGCCATAACAGTTTTTTCCAGAGACTGTCTTCAAGCAGGATACATTATTGTTATATAATCCTAAGGAATGTAGAGGGACAAAAAAGTTTGCCCGTTCTTCCTCCTCGAGAATTCCAGACCCTCTCTCCTTGGGGACCCCTAGACCTCTTATCAACCTGCCTAGGAATTGACTCTCTCATTTTCAATATATTGCCTTAAAACTGCGATGGGGAAAAAGCAACTCTGTGTGTGCACTCTTGAAAAGTGAAATCTTAGTTTCTAACAGCCTTTAGGTTAGCTCCAGTTGTTTTAAAATCAGCTAAGGGGGGTTATCTTCTAGATGTTGGATACCAGGACTGAAGTGACATGAATACTGCTCCCCAAGGAGGAATCCCAAGCCCCTGACATCTGTTCCTCTTCTGTGTCCTCCAGGGTGTCCCTTTGCCTCCCTTCCTACCAGACTCCATGTAGATCTGTCTTTTCTTTGGTTGTAGAAGAGCTACTCTTCTAGTCCTTAGATTGATTTCAGCAAGAACCACTCTACATATAGTGGCAGTTTTGATATAATTTTGATGGGAGATGAGCCCACAGTCCCTTACTCTGCCTCTTGATCTCTCTCTCTTCCCTGTTCGCATTTTCATGCCCAGTTGGGTTTTTCCTTTCTCTTCCCTCCAAAAATATGTGGCTATGAGCCTTGCCAATGAGGTGGCAGTATTATACTGTTTGTCATTGCCTTAGCAAGCTTGTATGTTCAGACCTAGTACCTAAAATTGTGATGTTCATACTTGGGTACACAGGTTTCCTTGTACCTACTCTTTTCATTATTGTTAGCTGTGGCCCCTCAACGTTCCTGCATCTGCACTGTCCCAGACTCCCTAGTGCCTCCCCTTTTACCCTCACCTATGAAGTAGAAACTTGTTCTCCCATTTTTTTTCCTTTGTCTAAATCCACTGGCCTTAAGGACAAGCCATTTAACCCCCAGCTTCACATTTACACAAACCCTTTGCATGACTGGCCCTAAGAGTATGCTGGAGAGCAGGACAGACTGAATTCTTGCTTCCATGAAGCTGATTCTGATAGTAAAGTTAGACATGAGTCATGCAAGGAAACTGAGACAAATTGTGGTGGATCATATGAAAGAAATAAAGAGCAATATATGAGTATAAAACAGAGAGCTGTGTTTCATTCTAGGTATCAAGAGATATTTGCTTGAAGGGTCTTTCAAACTGACCTTGGCTGACCTGCAAAGTGGACAGTAATGTTCCCAGGTGCAAAGGTTCTTGTGTCGTTTAAGGAGTCAGTAGGAGGCAAGTGAGCTGGAGTTCAGAGACTGAAAGAGGGAGGGAGGGACAAGGATGGGCTATACTTGGTCTCAGGTTTTAGGCTAAAGATCTTAGTCTTTGTGTTAAGAGCAATAAGAGACCAGTGGAGAGTTTTATTTAATGGAAGAAGCATACTGATGGCGTGATGGTGGTCAGGGTGGTGGTGAAGATGGTGAAGAAGAGAAGGAAGATGATGGTGACAGTGATGATGGTAGCTGACGATGGTGATGGTGAGGATAATAGTAGTAATGAGGTTGCTTACATAAGGATGAGTGTGATTATGACAATAAGAGTGATAATGACATGGTGATAATGATGATGCTGTTAACTGATGAAGATGCTGATGGGATGGTGCAGATAATGAAGGGTCTGGTATCACTACCTGCTTAAGAAAGCAGGAATGAGGATGGAAACAACACATTATCTGAAGGGAGACACACCTGGTATTCTGCCACTTATTTGCTGGCTGGAATCAGAAAATGCTTTGACCTCATGTGTACTTCAGTTTATTTATCCTTAGAAGGGCTCCTGAAGATGAAGTGATGTGTATAGAAGTGCTTGGCACCCAGTGATTGCAAAGTTAGCTCTCTGGTGTCTCCATGACACACACGCATGCAGCCAGGCATGTGACAATGAGAGCTTATGTGTGGAGTCCCTCCACTGCTTCAGTTCTGCAGCCTGGCCAGGTGACACGCTCAGAGACTGAGGGGCATCATAAACTAAAAGCTCCTTTTCAGATAATCTCCTCCAAATTGGCTGTCCTGTTGTCTGCGGGAATAGTTGGAGGTGGAGCTCTGCTGGGAGTATCTCAGTGCCTCCTCCACTGCCTGTTGCCCTCACCCTTTTACCACAGTGAGTAACTCCGACACCTCTGGCAACTCAGGGGGACACAGCAATGGGGACTTTGCATGTCTAGGGAAAAACCCTAAGTCTCCTCAAAATGTGACACTTGGCAAGACACAACCTCACTGGGTCCGTTTCTCATTGAAACCAGTTTGGCAGCTTAAGGTTGCTTCCTGTGAGGTTGTGCGCACAGTGGACACTCCACAGCGAGGTGGCGTGCAGCCCCTCTTACCTTACCTCTCCCTGGGGGGCAGGGTCAAGGTGTCCATCTGTTTCAGTTTGATCTGTCTGCACTGAGCCTTCCACAGTTTCAGTTTAGCTACAGCTTCCTGGAGGGTGCCTTCTGGCCAGTCCCAGAACAGGGAGAGTCCCAGAATCCCAAGGCCTTTGAAATGACACAAATATGAAGGCTTTATTTTCAAAGTTACATGTAGATCACTAACCTGTCCTGCACATCTGCCCTGTGTCAGCACATGTGTGGTGGTGAGTGGCCCCCACAAGGCTAACAGGCCAGGCTGTTCTGACCCGTAATGAATGCAGAAAATGGAAGGGACAGAGCATTTTAAGGCTCTGGATTCTCCTGACATTTCTAAGAGGTCCTCAGGCATAGCATCCACATTTCACAGATAAAGAAACAATGTAGAGAGATTAAGGAGTTTCTCAAGGCCTTACAGCCAGGGCCTCTGGAGCATGAATCTTGCTCACCTGAGCCAGAGCCCCAGTTTTGAGTGCGCCATGAGTGCACAAACTTGCTACATTCTCAGACAATCCTATAAGTTCTAGCTGCCTGGTAGCCTCCCACCCCAGCCTCCCCTTACCTTTCGATCCTCCCATCTCTGTTCCACGCTGCCTCTGTCAGACCAGGACAGGAACTTCCCAGCATTCAGAGAACCCACACAGAGATCCCTTCCAAAGTCTTCCATACCCACCACAGCTACTGATGAAGCATAATTTCTGAAAAGCCCAGAGAGGCTAAAACTTCACTGAAAGCTGCAACCTGGAAAATAAGGAAGCAGATCTGTTGAAACAGACCACAAACCTCCACTTTACAGCTTCTGAGGATCTGGGAGGGGGCAAAGCAAAGCTAGAACACACCTCTAGTGAGAAGTGTCATGGAGACACCTATGAAGCTGGAGCCCCCACGGATTACAATCTATATGACAACTAAGCAACCAGCAAGAGAGCTGGTCTGCAGTGATATCTGTGCTATGAGGAAAAGGAAGAAAATTCCTTGAATATTCCTAAGTAGAGACCATTCTTCAGACAGGATTAAAGATAGGTTTCAAACTATTTTAATGATAAAAAAAACTTATTCTGTTGTTGGTATGGTGCTTCTGGAAGTTTTGAGATTCAACTCTGGGCTCAAAGCAGTGAAAGAACCTAAAAAAAAAAAAAAAAAAAAAAAGAGTTGTATTCATCAAAACTCACAAAGTCACACAGAGAAATAAGTCTTCATGAATGAGAATGAGAGGAAACAAGAAGAGAGTATCTAGTACCTTGGATTATCAGATACTTGCTTAATACAAAAATGTTTAGTACATTTTAAGGCATGAAAAATGACATGAAAGCATAAGCATTTAGGAACAACAAATTTTTAAAATAACCAAGTAGATTAAGGTAGATTAAGAAAAGAATTAAATAGAACTCCTAGGAAAGAAAAATATAATAGAATTGGGAAGGGGCAGAGTCAAGATGGCAGAGATGGAAGATGGAGAGTCCATATCTCCCCACAACTAGGGCACCTACTTGAACACTGGTGGAGAACCTCGACACCTTGGTGGATGGGATGATCACCCCCCGCCCCCGCAACATGGTGCAGCAAAAGCAATTCTAAGATGGAAGTTTATAGCCATTCAACCTCTCACTTATCTTTTAGAAATGAGAACAATCACAAGTAAACAATCTAACATTATGCCTAAATAGAGAAAAAAGAACAAAAAACCCCAAAGTCAGTAGAAAGAAAGAAATCGTACAGATCAGAACAGAAATAAATGAAATAGAAATGAAGAAAATGATAGCAAAGATTCATAAAAATAAAAGTTGGCTCTTTGTGAAGATAAAAAAAAAAAGATAAACTTTTAGTTAGGTTCCTCAGGAACAAAAAGGAAGAGGACTCAAATTAACAAATTTATAAATGAAAAAAGAGAAATTAAAACCAATAACACAGAATCATTACAAACTACCAAAAGATCATTACAGACAACTAAAAGCAACTATATGCCAGTAAAATGGATAACCTGGAAGAAATGGACTAATTCTTGAAAAGGTGCAACTTTCTAGGACTGAACCAGGAAGAATTAGAAAATATAAGCAAACCAGTCACAAGTAATGAAATTGATACTGTGATTTAAAATCTCCCAATGATCAAAAGTCCAGGACCAGATGGCTTCACAGGAGAATGCTAATCTAACATTTAGAGTAGAGCTAACACCTAGTCTTCTTTTAAACCCTTATTCTTACAAAAACTTGCTGAGGAAAGAACACTTCCAAATTAATTCTACTTGGGTGCCATCACCCCAATACCAAACCAGAAAAAGAAATCACAAAAAGAAAATTGCAGATGAATATTACAGACGGACATAGACACAAAAATCTTCAATATAATACTAGAAAATGATACAATAACATGTATGATTAAAAGGATCATACATCATGATCAAATGAAATTTATAGCAGGGATATAAAGATTTTTCAATATATACAAATCAAGCAATGTTATACACTATATTGAAGAATAAAACCATTTGATCATTTCAATACACTGAGAAAAAACTTTAATATTCAGCACTCCAGAATGTGGGCATCAAGGTAATCTACCTCAAAATAATAAAGGCCATATATGAAAAAACACAGAGCAAGCATCACTCTCAATAGTGAGAAAATAAAAGTGTTTCCCCTAAGATCAGGAACGAGACAAGTATGTCCATTCTTTCCTCTCTTAATTCAACATGTTTTTGGAATTTCTGCTCAGAAAAGAAGTAACTATACATGTAACTATACATAGATGTATAACTATACATAGATGCCATGTAACTATGCATAGAATATTACAAGAAAACTACTAGAGATACTCAATGAATTTGGTAAAGTTGCAGGATACAAAATTAATGTACAGAAATCTCTTGCATACCTATATACTAATAATGAAAGATCAGAAAGGGAAATCAAGGAAGCAATCCCATTTATCATCACAACAAAAGGAATAAAATACTGAAGAATGAATCTACCTAAGGAAGCAAAAGACCTGTACTCAGAAAACTATAAAACATTGATGAAAGAAATCAAATATGACACAAGCAGTTGGAGAGATTACCAGGTTCTTGGATTGACTGAGTCAATATTGTGAAAATGAATATATAATACTACCTAAAGCAATATACATATTCAATGTAATTCCTCTCAAGTTACTATTGAGATTCTTTACAAAATTAGAACAAAACCTTTTACAATTTCTAAGGAAACACAAAAGATCTTGAGTAGCTAAAGTAATCTTGAGAAAGAAAACTAAGCTAGAGGAATCAGGCTCCCCAACTTCAAACTATTCTACAAAGCTACAGTAGTCAAGACAGTAAAGTACTGGCACAAAAGAGAAACACAGACCCACGGCACAGGAGAGAAAGCCCAGAGATAAACCCACATCCTAGGTCACCCAGCCTATGAAAAATGTAGCAGGAATATACAATGGGGAAAAAACAGTCTCTTCAATAAGTGGGGCCGGGAAAACTGGACAGCTACATGTAAAAGAGTGAAATCAGAACATTCTCTAATATCATACAAAAATAAACTCAACATGGATTAAAAACCTAAATGTAAGGCTGGAAACTATAAAATTCTCAGAGGAAAACATAGTAAAATCAGTCTCTGATGTAAACTGCAGCAAGATCTTTTTGAACCATCTTCTGGAGTAATGAAAATAAAAACAAATTAAAGAAATGGGACCTAATTAAACTCAAAAGCTTTTGCACCACAAAAGAAATCATAAATAAAATGGAAAGAGAACACTCAGAGTGGGAGAAAAAACTTGCAAATGAAGCAACTGAAAAGGATTAATCCCTAAAATTTACATGAAACCTAGATGTTCATGGACAGATAAATGGATAACAAAGATGTGTTGCATATGTACAATGGAATATTAGCCATGAAAAGAGAGAACTTGAGTCAGCTGTAGTGAGGTGGGTGGACCTAGAGTCTGCCATATATTGTGAAGTAAGTCAGAAAGAGAAAAACAAATACTGCACAAAAATTTTTAATTTATTTTAAACTGGAGGATAATTTTAACTAGAGGATAATGTTGTTTGTTTCTGCCATACAACAATGTGAATCAGCCAAAGTATATATATGTCCCCTCTCTCTTGAAACCCCTCCCCACCCCCACCCCATCACACTCGTCTAGGTTGTCACGGATTACTGGGTTGGGTTCCCTCTCCTATAAGGCATCTTGCCACTAGCTATCTATTTTACATATAGCAATGTATATGATTCAGTGCTACTCTCTCAGTCTGTCCCACCATCTCTTTCCCCCACTGTATCAAGTCTGTTCTCTAGGTCTGCATCTGTGCTCCTGCCCTGCAAAGAGATTCATCAGTACCATTTTTCTAGATTCCATATATATGTGCTAATATATTTGTCTTTCCCTTTCTGACTTACTTCACTCTGTACAACAGGCTCTAGGTTCATCCACCTCACTTCAACTGACTCAAAATCTTTTTTCTGGGTGAGTAATATTCCATTATATATATCTACCACAATGCATTTATCCATTCATCTGTTGAGGGACACCTAAGTTTCTTCCATATCCTGGCTTATAAATAGTGAGAAGTGAACATTGTAGTGCATGTGTCTTTTTCAATCATAGTTTTCTCAGAGTATATGCCCAGTGGTGGGATTACTGGGTCATATGGTATTAATAGTTTTATTCTTAGTTTTTAAAAGAACCTTCATACTGCTTTCCATAATGAATGTATCAGTTTACATTCCAACCAGCAGTGCAACAAGGATTCCTTTTCTCCACTTTCTCTCTAGCATGTATTATTTTTAGATTTTTTAATGACGGCCATTCTAACTGGTGTGAGGTGATACCTCATTGTAGTCTTGATTTATATTTCTCTAAAAATGAAAAATGTTGATCACCTTTTCATGTGTTTGTTGGCCATCTGTATGTCTTCTTTGGAGAGAAATATCTTTAACTCTTGTGACTATTTTTTGATTCAGTCATATATATATACACACATATACTGAGCTTCTTTTATATTTCAGAGGTTAATCCTTTGAAAATTGCTTCATTTGCAAATATTTTCTTTCATTCTGAGGGCTTTCCTTTCAGCTTGTTCACAGTTTCCTTTCCTGTGCAAAAGATTTTGTTTAGCTAAAAGCTTGCTTAATAATTTGTTTATATTAGTTTTTCTTTTCATTACTCTAGGATTTGGGTCAACAACGATTTTGCTATGATCTATGACAAAGAGTGCTCTGTCCATTGAAAGGTTGATGCTACAAGCCATGAATGATGCCAGAATTCCAGTGACGAGGCTTGATCACTCAGAGGTTTTGTGTAATTAAGTTTTCTTAAAGTATAAAAGAGATAGAGAAAGCTTCTGACACAGACATCAGAAGGGAACAGAAAGAGTGCCCCGTTTTCTAGCTTATAACAAGGAGTTAATACAGATTAGCAAGCTGCTAATTAGAGAAAGGACATGCCTCAAGACCAAGAGAGTGGCACCAGGCCCCTCACCCACAACATGCATTTTGAGATAGCATTGGCACAAGGTGAGTCATCCAGGGCCAGGAAAAAATTGACATGAATCTTGAAGAAAGTCAGATTTCCAAGCAAATAGTTTAATTAACATAGGTTAAGAGAACATTTTCTTGAGTAAAACATACTGGTTTGTTGATCCATTATTGGTTCAGAGTCTTAGGCAGAACTGACTTGAAGGAAGGCAGTTTCTAAGGTAAATACATAGTTCATTACATAACTTAAAAACATTCCCATAAGAAAAAATGCATTGGTTAGCTCAAGGTTTGAGAAAAGTTAAGTTTAGGTGTCCTCATGCAGCCCAGAATTGGAAAAGAAACCTCCCTTTAATTTTATATAGAGAAGGGGAAAAAAAGTCTGACACTTGTAGTTTGTTTTCTCCTGCTGCTTAAGAGAGAGGAAAAAATATCTGACACTTGTGCTCTATTTCCTCTGCTTGGGGACCCCTAGCTTTCCTGCTTGTTAACCTCCTCGCCCCCCAACTTTTCTTTTAGGAGAATTATGTTGCCTAGGGAAAGGGGCACCGTTCTTGTTCCATAACTGCTTCTGAGCTGATAAGCGGTGTCATCCCTAAATTGATGAGGCAACATATTCTGTTAACCCTCATATTGAGGGTCTCTGATCCAGGAGTCCCAAGTAGAAGTTGGAGGAAGCCGTCACAGTTGCAGGGGTTTGAGCAACCATTTGTAACTTAAAAGCCTTCATGCAGCTAGAAACAAATCCAGTTAGACAGTTACAGATGCAGGGAGCAAACAGCAGAGACAGAGCAGTCAGAATTACTGCAATTAGGATAGTTTTCCACCACAAGGAACTAGTTAATATCTTCCAAAGTGTGGCAGTTGACGTTTAAGGAGTATCCATAGCCCGAATCATCTTGTTCATGTTAGTAAGGTGAGTAACACCAAAGCTTTTATCTGGTATATGTACAGCACTGGATATGAATGATGGCACTAGTTCCTTCTTGTGCAGCTGTTAGACTATCTAAGGCCAATCTGTTTTGTAAAACCACCTATCTAATTTGTATTTGTTCAGCTTTAAGAGCTGAAATAGCTTTTTGAGACTCTTGTAAAGCCTGTTGAGTAAAGTTAGTCAGAGCATCAACTCTTAGCATAACTTAGTCTGTAGTTCCCAGAGAGGGAACAAATATTGCAGCCAAATAATCATACCTTTGAAATACAGACCTGGTCCAATGAATCCTAAGGTGTGGAAAATTAGCAGGCTTTTCTAGAAGCTCTGAAAATATAAAAGTTAAACCTGGGGTGCGTCTCCCCATCCAGTCAGTGACAAGCCACGCCCATAAGTAAGAAGCACATATCTAGTAGATTCTGTTTGGAGCAAGCCAGTGAGACTGAGGTATCCAGTCCCAATCAGTGCCTGGCCAGGAAAAAGGAGGACCTGAACTGGATTGGACAACACAGGAATGCTTACATTGTATATTTCCTGAGGCAAAAATCCCATATGTTTCCAATCATTATAATTAAGCTGTTGGCCAGCTTCTGGGGATGGCTCTATTTGATCCCAGCATATGGGGGTGTTAGATTATTAGGTGTCCCTTTTCAAGATTTAGCTGTATAACCTCATTCCATATTTCATAAATGTCAGGTAAAAAGCCACCAAATCTAGACCCATTTACCTTCCATGTGCAGCAAAATAGTCATTAAACCAAGACAAAGTACAATCAAAATTAAAAATCACACTATGTCCATAGTTAAGGTACAAAGTGTTGCACCAGTCCATTTTAGGATTGTTAGATGTCATCAGATTAAGAAGAGGCATCACATATGATTGTTGTTGTCGAAGGTATGCTCAGACTTGGAGAAAGTCCTTTCCCTGAACTGGAGATGCCCACCATGGGAAGTCTTCCATTGCTGAAGATGGCAGCACTCCACAGACATAGAAATTAGAACAGTTGTGGAATGGGGCATAAGTGTGAGCCCAGGACAGGAAGGCGTTGTCTTGAAGGTCAAACGGCAGACTCAGGATATTTGGAGTAAGCAGAAGCAGGCTCACATAGATTATCAGGCCCATCTGAAAGGTAAAAAGTAAGAGCATTAGAGAATAAAGACATAAAATGAAATCACTTAGTTCTGGTCAGGGAGCTATCTCAACTCAAGTGTGTTGCACCCACAAATCAACTCCTGGCACTTTGACAGCTGTGCGAGAAGAAAGAATAACCTGTTAAGGACTTTCCCAGAGGGGCTCAAGGGATTGCATTCCAGATCCCAATGTGTTTTTCAGGACCTTAGTTCCTGGCTCAAACAGCAGCTTGTTTGACTCAGAGTCTGGGTCAGGAGTCATTTTCTGGAGTTCCTTTAATGCCTGTTGAAAAGCTGAGAGCTGAGTTACATAATTAGTTAATTCCAAGGCTTACTCTGTGGAAGAAAAGTTATGACCAACCTAGACAGCATATTGAAAGGGAGAAACATTGCTTTGCTAACAAAGGTCCATCTAATCAAAGCTATGGTTTTTCTAGTAGTTATGTATGGATGCGAGAGTTGGACTATAAAGAAAGCTGAGTGCCAAAGAATTGATGCTTTTGAACAGTTATGTTGGAGAATACTCTTGAGAGTCCCTTGGGCAGCAAGGAGATCCACCAGTCCACCCTAAAGGAAATCAGTCCTGAATATTCATGGGAAGGGCTGATGCTGAAGCTGAAACCCCAAAACTTTGGCCATCTGATGTGAAGAACTGACTCATTGGAAATGACCCTGATGCTGGGAAAGCTTGAAGGCAGGAGACTAAATGGACATGAGTTTGAGTAAACTCTGGAAGTTGGTGATAGACAGGGAAGCCTGGTGTGCTGCAGTCCATGGGGTCGCAAAGAGTCGGACATGACTGAGCAACTGAACTGAACCAAACTGAGGGTTTCAGGGTCTATAATGATGCCTGTGCATGAGAAGGGTCTTCCATAAATACATTCAAAGTAGGACAGTCTTTTTTGGCAGCAGTTTGAGCCCTCATTAAAGCTATGGGTAGAACTTTAAGCTAATTGTCCTGCATCTCTTGAGTTAATTTATGCAAATGTCTCAATAATGTCATTAGGTTTTTCAACCTTTCCTAAGGATTGGGGTCTCCAGGAACAGTGTGAATGATATCCTGTTCCTAGAGTTTTTGACATCCCCTGAGTTACAGCAGCTTTAAAGGCAGAGCCATTGTTGCTCTGAATGCTCCACAGCAGGCCAAACCTGGGAATAATTTCATGGATTAAAGTTCTTATAACCTCCTTAGCCTGTTCACTATGACAGGGAAAAGCCTCAATCCATCCAGTAAAGGTATCCACCAAATTTGTAAGCAAGAATATCCATTTGCTTTTGGCATATGAGTAAAATCAGCTTACCAGTCCCCTCCAGGATATTGTCCACTTCATTGTAACCCAGGTATTGCTAGTTTTTCAGTCTTCGTGTTATTTTTCTGACAGACCTCATATCTTTTGATAATGTTCTTTAAAGTTTTCATTACATTTTAACCTTCAAACAAACGAGAAGCCATTTGGTAGGTGCTATCAACACCTAAATGAAAACCCTGGTGTAAATCCTTAAGAATTTTCCATTGAGCATTTTCACAAGTTATTAATCATCCATCCTCAGGCTGTAACCATCCTTTATCAGTAATCTTTGCTCCCCTTTTCTCATATCTTTCTAATTCTTCCTCAATATATTGTAGTTTTTCCTGTTCAACAGAACCTGTCCAGATCAAAGTTGTCTGCAGTGAAGGGGTTCTGTAAAGTGCCACCTTTCTGGGTTTGCAGCCAGCTAGCAGATTACCCCAGGCTATGTCACTCCCATCTCTGCTGTGTCCTTTGTAATGCATAATAGCTACTTCTTTAGGACAATATACAGGAGTTAAAAGTCTCTCAATCTCTTTGAAATGTTTAATAGTTTCTTCTGTTGCTGTTTTAAACTGTCTTTCTTTCCATATTGCAGCATGAGCATGTAAAGTCAAATAAGCATACATAGAATCAGTGTAGATATTTACTCACTGCCCTTTGCATAACTCTAGAGCTCGGGTCAGAGCCACAAGCTTCGCTAGCTGAACATGCATTCCTGGGGGGAAAGACTTTGCTGCTAAAACCTGTTCAGCCATCACCATGGTGTAATCTGCTTTACGTTTCCCTTCCAGAACAAAAGAACTGCCATCTGCAAATGTTTCCATGTCAGGATTGTCTAATGGTGTATCCATCAGATCTTCTAGAGCTGCATGGTTTGAAGTTAGGAATTGGGAACAATCATGATCAGGAGTTTCATTTTCCTTCTCAGGAAGGAAAGTGGCATGATTTACGTTTCCACAGACTTTAAGCTTAGTTATCGGTCCTTTTAGGAACAGTGACTGATTTTTAAGAAGCCTACAGTTTGTCATCCAAATATTCACTTTAGAGTTTAAAATTCCACTCACATCATGAGAAGTCAGTACAGTAAGTTTTCACCCATTAATAAGCTTAAGAGGTTCAGGGGCTAATAAAGCAACTTCAGCAATTACTCTTAGAAAGTGTGGCTACCCATGCGCCACTACATCTAATTCTCTGTTCAGGTATCATATAGGCTGCTGGTTAGGCTCTCGAGGTTGTGTCAAAACTCCCAAGGCCATACGTTTTCTATCACTGACAAACAAATTAAATCCAGATCTTGTAGGCAAGCTCAAAGTGGAATCTTGCAGGAGAGCAGTTTGAAGAGTCTTAAAAGCCTTTTGGGAGAAGGCAATGGCACCCCACTCCAGTACTCTTGCCTGGAAAATCCCATGGATGGAGGAGCCTGGTGGGCTGCAGTCCATGAGGTCACGAAGAGTTGGACATGACTTCACTTTCACTTTTCACTTTCATGCATTGGAGAAGGAAATGACAACCCACTCCAGTGTTCTTGCCTGGAGATTCCCAGGGATGGCAGAACTTAGTGGACTGCCATCTATGGAGTCGCACAGAGTTGGACATGACTGAAGCGACTTAGCAACAGCAGCAGCAAAAGCCTTTTGAGTGTCTGGAAACCAAACCAGCTTATTGGCTTGGGCTTGTGGAGTTTCAGTTATAAGTTTATATGAAGGTCGGGCAACTTCCCAATAACCCGGAATCCCAATGCAGCAGTAGCCTGTGATGCCCCGGTTCAGTTCAGTTAAGTCAATCAGTTGTATCCAACTCTTTGTGACCTCATGGACTGCAGCATACCAGGCTTCCCTGTCCATCACCAACTCATGTCCGTCATGTCGGTGATGCCATCCAACCATCTCATCCTCAACCATGACATCACTATGCCATCCATCTCATCTCATCCTCAGTCTTTCCCAGCAACAGGGTCTTTTCCAAAGAATTAGTTCTTCATATCAGATTGCCAAAGCATTGGAGCTTCAGCTTCAGCACCAGTCCCTCCAATGAATATTTAGGACTGCTTTCATTTGGAATTGACTGGCCTGATCTCCTTGCAGTTCAAGGGACTCTCAAGAGTCTTCTCCAACACCACAGTTCAAAAGCATCAATGCTTTGGTGTGCAGCTTTCTTTATATTCCAATTCTCAGATCCATACATGAGACTACTGGAAAAAGCATAGCTTTGACTAGACAGACTTTTGTCAGCAAAGTAATGTCTCCACTTTTTAATATGCTGTCTAGGTTGGTCATAGCTTTTCTTCCAAGGAGCAAGCATCTTCTAATTTCATGACTGCAGTCACCATCTGCAGTGATTTTGGAGGCCCCCCAAATAAAGTCTCTCACTGTTTCCAGTGTTTCCCCATCTATATATCATGAAGTGATAGGACTGGATGCCATGATCTTCATTTTTTGAAAGTTGAGTTTTAAACCAGCTTTTTCACTCTCTTCTTTCACCTTCATCAAGAGGCTCTTCAGTTCCTCTTAACTTTCTGCCATAAGGGTGGTGCCATCTGCATATCTGAGGTCATTGATATTTCTCCTGGCAATCTTGATCCCAGTTTGTGCTTCATCCAGCCAGACAATTTGCATGATGTACTCTGCATATAGGTTAAATAAGCAGGGGGACAATATACACCCTTCACATACTTCTTTCCCAGTTTGGAACCAGTCTGTTGTTCCATATCCAGTTCTAACTGTTGCTTCTTGACCTGCATACAGGTTTCTCAAGAGGCAGGTAAGGTGGTCTGGTATTCCCATATCTTGAATTTTCCAGTTTATTGTGATCCACACAGTCAAAGGCTTTGGCATAGTCAATAAAGCAGAAGATGTTTTGCTGGAACTCTCTTGTTTTTTCTATGATCCAACAGATGTTGGCAATTTGATCTCTGGTTCCTCTGCCTTTTCTAAATCCAGAGTGAACAACTGGAAGTTCTCAGTTCATATACTTTTGAAGCCTCACTTGGAGAATTTTGAGCCTTTCTTTTTTAGCGTGTGAGATGAGTGCAATTGTGCAGTAGTCTGAACATTCTTTGGCATTGCCTTTCTTTGGGATTGGAATGAAAACTGACCTTTTCTAGTCCTGTGGCCACTGTTGAGTTTTCCAAACTTGCTGGCATATTGAGTGTAGCACTTTAGCAGCAGCATCTTTTAGGATTTGAACTAACTCGACTGGAATTCCATCACCTCCACTAGCTTTGTTCATAGTGATGCTTCCTAAGGCCCAACTTAGTTCACATTCCAGGATGTCTGGGTCTAGGTGAGTGATCACACCATCATGGTTATCTGGGTCATGAATATCGTTTTTGTGTGGTTCTTCTGTGTATTCTTGCAAGCTCTTCTGGATATCTTTTGTTCTGTTAGGTCCATACCATTGTGCTCATCTTTGAATGAAATATTCCCTTAGCATTTCCAATTTTCTTGAAGAGATCTCTAATGTTTCCCATTTTATTCCCCACCCCCCTCTATTTCTTTGCGTTGATCACCGAGGAAGGCTTTCTTATCTCTCCTTGCTATTCTTTAGAATTCTGCATTCAAATGGGTATATCTTTCTATTTCTCATGTGAGTTTTACTTTTCTTTTCTTAGATATTTGTAAGGCCTTCTCAGACAACCATTTTGCCTTTTTGAATTCCCTTACTTGGTGAAGGTCTTGATCACTGCCTCCTGTATAGTGTCATGAGCCTCCGTCCATATTTCTTCAGGCACTCTGTCTATCAGATGTAATCCCTTGAATCTATTTGTCACATCCACTGAATATGTGTAAGAAAGTTGATTTAGGTTATTCCTGAGTGGTCTAATGGTTTTCCCTACTTTCTTCAATTTAAGTCTGAATTTGGCAACAAGGAGTTCATGGTCTGAGCCACAGTCAGCTGCTGGTTTTGTGTTTCCTGACTGTATAGAACTTTTCCATCATTGGCTGCAAAAATGTAATCAATCTGATTTCAGTGTTGACTACCTGGTGATGTTCATGTGTAGAGTATTCTTTTGTGTTGTTAAAAGAGGATGTTTGGTATGACCAGTGCATTCTCTTGACAAAACTGTTAACATGCTTAATTTTGTACTCCAAGGCCAGACTTACCTGTTATTCCAGGTATCACTTCACTTCCTACTTTTGCATTCCAGTCCCCTGTGATGAAAAAGATATCTTTTTTTTGGGGGGGTGGTAGTTGTAGAAAATTTTGTAGGTCTTCATAGAACCATGCAACTTCATCTTTTTCAGCATTACTGATTGAAGCATAGACTTGGATTACTGTGATATTGATTGGCTTGCCTTGGAAACGAACAGAGATCATTCTGTCGTTTTTGAGATTGCATCCAAGTACTGCATTTCGGACTCTTGCTGACTATGAAGGCTACTCCATTTCTTTTTAGGGATTCTTGCCCAACGTAGTAGATATAGTCGTTATCTGAATTAAATTCGCCCATTCCAGTCCATTTTAGTTCACTGACTCCTAAACTGTCAATGCTCACGCTTTGCATCTCCTGTTTGGCCACTTGTAATTTACGTTGATTCATTTCCAGGTTCCTCTGCAATATTGCTCTTTACAGCATCGGACTTCACTTCCGTCACCAGTCACATCTACAACTTGGCCTTGCTTTCACTTTGGCTCCATCTCTTCACTCTTTCTGGAGTTATTTCTCCACTCTTCTCCAGTAGCATATTGGGCACCTACCGACCTGGGGAGTTCATCTTTCAGTGTCATATCTTTTTGCCATTTCATACTGTTCATGGGGTTCTCAAGGCAAGAATGCTGCAGTCGTTTGCCATTCCCTTCTCCAGTGGACTGCATTTTGCCAGAACTTACCACCATGACCTGCCCATCTTGGGTGCCCCTACATGTCATGGCTCATAAAATCATTGAGTCAGACAAGGCTGTGGTCTGTGTGATCAGTTTGATAAGTTTTCTGTGATTGTGATTTTCATTCTGTCTGCCCTCTGAGGCATAAGGATAAGAGGCTTACGGAATTTTCCTGATGGGAGTGACTGACTGTGTAGGAAAATGGGTCTTGTTCTGATGGGTGGGGCCATGCTCAGTAAATCTTTAATTCAATTTTCTCTTTGTCTGCTGCACTGTGTTCCCTCCCTATTTTTTGACCTGAGACCAACTATGGTGGAGGTAACGAAGATAACGTGACCTCCTTCAAAATGTCCTGTGCATGCATGTCACCCTCACTGCCCACTACCCTGATGCAGGCCACCACCAATCCATGCCTTTGCCAGAGACTCCTGGATACTCACAGGCAAGTCAGGGTCAGTCTCCTCCTTTCTCCTGGGACCTGGTGCACACAGGGTTTTGTTTGTGTCCTCCTAGGGTCTGTTTCCCCAGTCCTGTGTAAGTTCTGTAATAAAATCCCACTGCCCTCCAAAGTGAAATCCTCTGGGGTTCTCAGTCCCTTTGCCAGGTTCCCAGGTTGGGAAATCATTGTGGGTCCTAGCACTTTCTTAACAGTGCAAGAATTTCTTTGGCATAATTGCTCTGCTGTTTGTGGATCATCTGCTTGGTGGCTCTATGGCAGGATTAATGGCAACATCCTCCAAGAGGGCTTATGCCACAGGTTGTGTGATCCAGGTAGCTGCACCCAGTGCCCCTGCCTCTTGCAGCAGCCACTGCTGACCCATACCTCTTCAAGAGACTCAAAATCTTTGATGCCCCAAATTCTCTTAATTGTCTTTAAGTCATAGGTAACGGTTGATTTAGTATAGGCTTAATTGTCTTGGGGCCTATGTCCCTCACCCCTTTGGATATGATTCGGCCCAGATATTTAACAGATTGCTGACAAAGCTGAGCCTTTTCCCTTGATGCCTTATAACCACAGCCAGTCAAAAAGTTTAGGAAGTCTTTTGAGTCTTGTGAGCAAGCTTCCTATGTCTCAGCACAAAGCAGAATATTATCTATGTATTGTGACACCACTGCCTTGGAGCTATTAAAGTTTTGTACATCCCATGACAAACTATCTGAATAAGTGAGGGCTGTCGCAAAACCCTTGGTGTGAAATGGTACAGGTTACCCGAGAAGCTGGCTGGGCAGAAGTCTTCAAAGGCAAATAAGATTTGACTTTCCTTCACCAATGGTGTAGAATAGAAGGCATCTTTTAAATCAATTTTTGAAAAATATTTGGCTCATTCAGGAATTTCAGACACAGAGTATAAGGATTATGCACCATGGAGTGTAAAGGAACAATAGCCTCATTTATTATTCATAAGTATTGAGCTAGTCTCCATTTATCATTTGACTTCTTCACACCCAAAATAGGAGTGTTGCAGGGACTGTTACAGAGAATTAATAAACCTTGCTCTTTTAAATTCTCAATGATGGGTGTTAATTCTTCCTTAACCTCGGGTTTCAGTGGATACTGCTTTTGAAGTAGAAGTAGGTGCACATGTTTGAACTTGACAATGACAGGAATATCATTTTGTGCTCGACCCTCAGTTTTTCCATCAGCCCACACTCTAAGATTTATATTTTTTTCAATTAATGGGAGAGAAATGGAGGGCTCTATATTCATGTAAACAGAAGCACAGAGCTTGCTCAGTATATCCCTCCCCAAAAGGCGTGAGGGAGACTCTGTCATGATCTGAAACTCTTGTGAAAATAGCACAGAGTCCCAGTTGCACCTTAGAGGACAACTGACATTTGGCTTGTCCAGACAGTCCCATCATGGAATTGGATTGGGGAAGAAGTGGGTCAGGTGCTTCAGGAAGCACAGAGTAAGTTGCCCCAGTGTCTAAAAGGAAATCAATGGATTGGCCCCCCACAGTTATTAATACCCAGGATTCCTCAGGTGTAATTCAGACGGGAGCTTTTGTGGGGACCTCCATGCACCTTCAGTCCTGATTTTCCTGAGAGTTCAACCCCTGGACCTACGCCTACGTCAGTCTCTCCTTCATGTCTTTGCAGACCAGACATAGAGTTGGGGGTGGCTTAGAAGCACGAGGGCAATCTTGCCTGAGGTGCCCCTCCTTTCCACAGTAATAGTAAGTCCATCCTTTTTCACCTGGGTCCGTCTGGGCATTTTTCTCAAGCTGTTTAAGAATGGTTCTGACAGCCATTACAAGGGCTTCCACCTGTTCCTTGGTCTTTTTCTGCCTTTATTTCTTCTCCTCATATTCCTTGCCATAATAGCCTGAGCCAGTTGCAACAGATTATCTAAAGACTGATTTGGCCCATATGCCTGTTTTAGTAGCTTACAGCAGCTATCTGGAGCCAACTGAGTGAGAAATCTATCTTTTAGGATCACTCTTCCCTCTTCACTTTCAAGATCAATCTCAGTGATCTGTGAAGGGCTTCCCTCAGTCTATCTAGGGATTTAACAGGAGCTTCCTTCTCTTCCTGTTCTATGTTTGCCAGTTTGGCAAAGCTTAAAGTCTTAGCACACACTCTCCTGAGTCCTTCAATAACATATCTGACAAAATGACTCTGATCCCATCTCCCTTTAGCCATGTTATAGTCCCAATCTGGTTCTATAGTTGGGACTACCTGATTTCCAGTGGGGAGAGTGGCTATATCTCATCCTCCCTCTTCCTTACTGATTCATTACCAAGCCATTCATCTCCATGGGCAATAGCTTTCCCCCAAACTCGAGTTTTTGAGTCAAGAGTTAGCGTCTGTCCCAGGATATACATCACATCCTTCCAAGTAAGGTCATAAAGCAGAGTAGCACCATTAAAGGCTCTAATATATTTTTCTGGGTCCTCCAAATAGTCTCTCCGATCCTCCTTGATTCTCTGTATTCTTGATAAGAAAAAGGGCTTATTAACTGTCATAGACTGATTATTTCTCCTGGCGGGTTCTTTATGAAGCAACAACAGCTTGTGTGGCTGTTTTCAGTCTCTCTGGCTGCCCCTCGCACATGATCCCAGGGGTAGATTGGGGAAACCTGTCTTTACTTATCTCTTTGTCTCCTGTCCTCCATCTCGTCCTGTATTTCTCCCTTCATTTTACTTGTCTGAGCTTCTCTTGCTTTGATTGTCTGAATTTCTATTGAAGCCAGAATAGCCTGAGTTCATACTAAGACAGGGGTTGTTTGGATTTCTACTTGGGCAGTTTGACTTTCAGTCTGTGTTTTCACCAAGACCAAGGCAAGCCTTCCTGTGGGCGTGCCCTGACTCTCAGTTTGCTCAGTTTGGAGCCCTGGGTACAGAGGTATAGTAGGAGGACAGGAGGGAGCTGAAGGTTTCATACTCAAATCTATATCCTTACGACATAAATCTGGCAAGTCTCGCAGAGAGAAAAAGGGCAACACATATGCTACTTCCACCCACTTCCTTTGTTTTCTGCAGAACCGGTCTAATTATAAAACAGTATTATAATTAAGAGACCCTCCAACTGGCCACTATTCACTGTCTTCTGATGGATACTGTGGCTATGCAGTATCACATAGGAAGATCAGATGTGTCTTCTTTAAGCTCTGGGTATCAAATCTATCCCAGTTTTTCAGAATACAGTTCAAAGGAGTGAGGCTAGAATTGGTAGCTCCCATCTGTAAGAGATAAAAAAGCAGCAACCAGTGACTTTTTTCTATGGGAGACATCCCTCCCTGCTCTAGATGGGGATGGAGATAGGTCTTCCACCTAAGCTTCCATCCCTGGCCAGAGTTAGCCTATCTCTTACTGATGCAGGTATCCCACTACTGTCCCTCCCCATTCTACCATCACAGTGGGATGGAGATGCATCAGGGGTAGACCTGATGGCATGCCAGACTAATGTCCAATTCCTCACCTTTAAAACCTTTGCCTACCTCTGATGCCACCTGAGGTGCAATCAGAGTAGCATTCCAGAATGCCACCCAAGCTAAGACCACTAGGGGAAACATTCATCTCCTGGGTGTCTATGCATGACCCTGAGTATATTTCTGACCACAGTAAGACCAGTAAATTATAAAGGGATGAACATAAAACCAAGATGCTCCTTCTGAGCCTCACTCACCAGTATAAGTGATAGTAAAAGAGATGGTGAAGTGCTGGCCAGCTAGGAAAAAGTGATTTTTGTCCTTGAGTTATTAGGGCCAGTCCTTCCAGTTCATTCCCACAGATTCCACAGAAAGAATATCTAAAGAGTTGGGGAAAAAAGTCACTGGAGAGCCTTCTCTGGTCCACTAAAAGTTAGCATTATTAAAGTAAGAAGCCTGCTGTTCTTCCTATCTGAGTAACCTTTAATCTGAGAGATGCTCTTGGAACTAGAGCCCCACCTAGCTTCCGAACGTGCTCCTGTTGTAACTTTCAAGTCGCTAGGCGCTTCCTGGCTACCAATCCAAGTTTGGGACCTAAGTAACAGTACACAGTAACAGCATAGGTCACAAGTCCCTTGAAAGTCTATGATCTGACAGATTAGGTTAATAGTTCTAATCCCCAGACAGTTATGAAATGGTCAGAGAGGCCATAATGTTTGACTGAGAAAGAGTTTGATCCACATGCTTTGTCCATCTCTGGCCGTTCCCCTGGAGGAGACGATGGTTGCCTCTTGACATAAGCAGTTCAGTATAATCTCCTGACATGATTTCTGCCATAAGCCATATCAGGTCACTGCAAAACTGCAGATTAGGACACAGCTCTCACTTTGCACACATGCATCTCTTTCTATCAATCTCTCACACACAAGCACACTGTAGAGTTAGTAAAGTACAGCAGAAAACACGTTTACTAGGAGAAAAAACTAGAGCTCTAAGCATCCTTACCTTGTCCTGAAATCCCAGACAATCCCCAAGATGAAAGGTTGCTACTATGAGCCATGAACAACACTGGGATTCTTGTCCTCGGAAGGGGAGGAATTTGATCTGGGGCCAGTGATGAGCCTTGGTTGCTCAGAGCTTTTGTGTTATAGAGTTTTATTAAAGTATAAAAGAGAGAGAAAACTTCTGACACAGACATCAGAAGGGGACAAAGAGAGTGCCCCCGTTTTGAGTTTTTAGCAAGGAGTTATGTACCTATTAGCAAGCTGCTAATTAGAGAAAGGACTCAAGACCGAGAGAGTGGCACCAGGCCCCTCACCCACAACACGCATTTTGAGATAGCATTGGCACAAGGTGAGTCATCCTGGGCCATGAAACAATTGACATGAATCTTGAAGAAAGGCAGATTTCCAAGCAGATACATAGTTACATTAATGTAGCTTAAGAGAACATTTCCATGAGTAAAACATACTGGTTTGTTGATCCATTGTCAGTTCTGAGTCTTAGGTGGAACCGACTTGGAAAAAGGCAGATTCTGAAAGGCTATTGCTGAACCATGAAAGATGCTGGGATTCTTAGCCTCCAGAGGAGAAGAATTCAATCTGGAGCCAGTGATGAGGCTTGATCACTCAGAGCTTTTGTGTAAAAATGTGTTATTAAAGTATAAAAGAGATAGAGAAAGCTTCTGACATAGACATCAGAAGGGGGCGGAAAGAGTGTCCCTCTGCTAGCCTTTAGCAGTGTGTTATATACCTATCAGCAAGCTGTTAATTACAGAAAGGAGATGTCTCAAAACTCGGAGTGGCACCAGTTCCCTCACCCACAACATGCATTTTGAAATAACACTGGTACCAGGTGAGTCATCCCTGCCATGAAACGTTGACATGAATCTTGAAGAAAGGCAGGTTTCCAAGTAAATATATAGTTTCATTAACATAGATTATGAGAATATTGTATGAGTAAAACACACAGGTTTGTTGAGCCCTTATCGGTTCTGAGTCTTAAGCGGAAGTGACTTGAAGAAAGACACAGTCTAGGGTAAATACATACTTCATTAACATAGCTTAAGACAAACATTGCCATAAGAAAAACGCATGGGTTAGCTCAAGGTTTGAGAAAAGTTCAGATGTGACCATGTGTCATCATAGCAACACAGAATTTTTTTTTTTAACACAGAATTTTAAAAGAAACCTCTTTTAAAATTTGTATAGAGAAGAGGAAAATATATAATACTAATAGTTTGCTTCTTCCTGCCACTTAAGAGATAAAAAATGTCTGACACTTGCAGCTTATTTCCTCTGTTTGGAGACCCCTGGCCTTTCTGCATGTTACCCTGTCAATTCTAAGATAAATACATATTTCATTAACATAGTTTAAGAAAAATATTTCCATAAGAAGAACGCATTGGTTAGCTCAAGGTTTGAGAAAAGTTAAGTTTAGGAGGAACCAGGTGTCGTCATGGCAACACAGAATTTTAAAAGAAACCTTTTATTTTGTATAGAGAAGGAAAAAAATGTCTGACACTGTAATTTGTTTCCTCCTGCCACTTAAGAGAGACAAAAAAATGTCTGACACTTGCAGTCTGTTTCCTCCACTTGGGGACCCCTAGTCTTCCTCCCTCTTACCCTTTCACCGTGTTGTACTTTAAGAGTTTTGTAGTTTCTGGCTTTACATTTAAATCTTTAATTCTTTAATTTTCTTATATAGTGTTTGGAAGTGTTCTATTTTCATTTTTTTTTTTTTTAACCTGTTGCAGTCCAGTTTTCCCGAGACCAGTTTTTGAAGAGGATGTCTTTTGTCCATTGTACATTCTTGTCTCCATTGTCAAAGATAAGTTGCCCTCAGGTTTGTGGCTTATCACTGGGCTTTATCCTGCTACATTGATGTATATTTCTGTGTCTGTGCCAGACATAGTATACTGTGTTGATTACTGTTCCATTGTACTATAGCCTGAAGTCAGGGACCCTGCTTCTTCCAGCTCCATTCTTCCATCTCAACGTTGCTTTGGCTATTCAGAGTCTTTTCTGTTTCTGTGCAAATTAAAAAAGAATTTTTTTCCTAGTTCTGTGAACAATGCCATTGATAATTATATAGGGATTGCATTGAATCTGTATAAATTTTAGATAGTATCATTTGGTCATTTTCACAATATTGATTCTTCCAGTCCAAGAGCATTGTATATCACTCCATCTGTTTTTGCTGTTTTCGAAATCTTTTATCAGTATCTTAAGGTTTTCTGTATACAGGTCTGTCATCTCCTTAGGTAGGTTTATTCCTAAGTATTTTATTCTTTTGTTTCAGTGGTGGATGGGATTGTCTTCCTCATTTCTCTTCCTGAATTTTTTGTTGTTATTGTATAAAAATGCAAAGAATTTCTGTGTATTTATCTTGTATCCTGAAACTTTACTAAATTCGTTAATTAGTTCTAGTAATTGTCTGGTGGCTGTGTAACAGGGTATCTATGAATATTAACATGTTGTCAGCAAACAGTGAGAGTTTTACTCCTTCTTTCCAATCTGGATTCAGTTATTTTTTTCTCCTTCTCTGCTTGCTGAGACTAGGGTTAGCAAAATTATATTGAATAATAGTGGGGTGTCTTGTTCCCGATCTTAAAAAAAATTTCACTTTTGCTCCACTGAGAAGAATGTTTCTTGTGGGTTTGTCCTATTTTATAGGTCAGGTTCCTTCTGGGGCTTCCCTGGTGACTCAGATGGTAAAGAATCTGCCTGCCAATGCAGGAGATCTGGGTTTGATCCCTCAGTCAGGAAGATCCCCTGGAGCAGGGAATGGCAACCCACTCCAGGATTCTTGCCTGGAGAATTCCATGAACAGAGCTATAGTCTGTAGCTGGCAGGCTACAGTTCATGGGGTTACAAAGAGTCAGACATGACTGAGCAACTAACACACACAGGTTCTTTCTATGTCCATTCCTTGGAGAGCTTTCTATCATAAATGAGTGTTGAATTTTGTTAAAGTCTTTCTCTGCATCTATTGAGATGATCTTATGGTTTTTACCTTTCAGTTTCTTTATATGGTGAAGCCTGTTGATTTGCATATATTGGAGAATCTTTACATTTCTTGGATAAACCTCATTTGATCATGGTGTATGATCTTTTTATGTGTTGTTAGATTCTGTTTGCTAGTATTTTGTTGAGGATTTTTACATCTATGCTCATCAGTGACATTGGCCTGTAATTTTCTTTTCTTGTGTGATATCTTTGTCTAGTTTTGGTGGGTGGAGGGTGGCTATATACAGTGAGTTTTGGAGTGTTCATCCCTGTGCAATTTTTTGGAAGGGTTTGAGAAGGTAGGTGTTCGCTCTTCTCTAAACATTTGAAAGAATCTGCCTGTGGAGGCATCTGGTCCTTGGCTTCTGCATGTTGGAAGATATTTTTTTTTTATCATAGTTTCAGGGCTTGTGATTGGTCTGTTCATGATTTCTATGTCTTTCTAGTTCAGTCTTGGAAGGTTGTACTTTTCTAAGAATTTCTCTATTTCTTCCATGTTGTCCATTTTATTGGCACATAGTTCCTCATAGTAGTCTCTTATAATCCTTCATATTTCTGCATTGTCTATTGTAATTTCTCCTTTTTCATTTCCAATTTTATTGATTTGAGTCTTTCCCATTTTTTATGAGTCTGTCAAATGGTTTGTTCAATTTCATTTATCTTCTCAAGGAACCAGCTTTTAGTTTTAGTTTTATTGGTCTTTGTAATTGTTTTCTCCATTTTTCATTTATTTCTATTCTGATGGTCACAATTTCTTTCCATTAACTGGAGTTTTTGTTCTTTTTCCAGTTGATTTGTGTGTAAGGTTATTTCATTTCTTTCTCATTTCTTCAGGTAGGTTTATATTTCTATAAACTTCCCTCTTAGCACTGTTTTATGCTGCATCCCATAGGTTTAGGTCATAGTATTTTCATTTTCATTTGTTTCTAGGTGTTGTTTTGCTTCCTCTTTGATTTCTTCAATGACCTCTTGGTATTTAGACGTGTGTTGTTTAGCCTGCACATGCTTGTGCTTTTTACAATTTTTTTTCTGTAATTGATATCTAATTTCATAGGATTGTGGTCAGAAAAGATGCTTGATATTTCAATTTTATTAAATTTACCATGGCTAGGTTTGTGACCCAAAATGTGCTCTATCCTGGAGAATGTTCTGTGTGTACTTGGGGGAAAAAAAGTGTATTCTGATGTTATTCTGTGGAATGTCCTGAAGATAACTATTTGCTCCATCTAGTCTAGTGTGTGATTTAAGGCTTGTGATTCCATATTACTTTTCTGTGTGGATGTTCTGTCTCTTGTAAGTGGGGTGTTAATGTCCTCTATTATTATAGTGTTACTGTTGATTTTCCCTTTCATACTTAGCATTTTCCTTATATATTGAGATGCTCCTGTTGGGTACATAAATATTTATAATTGCTATATCTTCTTCTTATATTGATCCTTTGATCTTTATGTAGTGTCCTTCCTTACTTCTTGTAATAGTTTCTAGTTTAAAATCTATTTTGTCTCACATGAGTATTGCTACTCCCACATTCTTTTGAGACCTATTTGCATGGAACATATTTTTCTATCTCCTTTCAGTCTGCATATGTCCTTAGGTGTGAAGTGGGTCCCTTGTAGGCAGCATATACATGGATCTCTTTTCTGTATCTATTTAGCAAGTCTCTGTCTTTTTGTTGGGGGCATTTGATCTATTTATGTTTATAGTACTTATCAACATTCATGCTCTTATTCAGTTCAGTTCAGTCACTCAGTTGTATAGACATTTTCTGGATTACCAAGGAATTCCCTGGGGTTTGGGTTTTGGGTCTTTTTCTTTGCTTGTGTTTTCTGTCTAGATAAGTTTCTTTAGCATTTATTGTAAGGCTGATTTTGGGGTGCTGAATTCTCAGCTTTTGCTTGTCTGTAAATCTTTTGATTTCATCATTAAATCCGAATGAGATCCTTGCTGGGTAGAATAAGTTTTGTTGTAGGTTTTTTTCCCATTTTCATCACTTTAAATATATCATGTTACTCCCTTCTGGCCCGTAGAATTTCTGATGAGAACTCAGCTGTTAACCTTCTGGGTATTCCCTTGTATATTATCTGTTGCTTTTCTCTTGCTGCTTTTAATGTTTTTGCTTTGTGTTTAATTTTTGTTAGTTTGATTAAGGTGTTTTGTGGAATATTTGTCTTTGGGTTTATCCTGTTTGACACTTTCTGGGCTTCATGGACTTGGGTGGCCATTTACTTTCCCATGTTAGGGAAGTTCTTGACTATAATCTCAAATATTTTAACATATCCTTTCTTTTTCTATTCTTATTCTGTTGTTCACTTGCTAAGTTGTGTCTGACTCTGCAACCCCATGGACTGCAATACATCAGGCTTCCCTGTCCTTCACCACCTACTGAGGCTGGCTGAAACTCATGTCCATTGAGTCTATAATGCCATCCAATCATCTTATCATCTGTTGTCTCCTCGCCTTCTGCCTTCAATCTTTTCCAGAACCCGGGTCTTTTCCCAATGAATCAGCTCTTTGCACTAGGTAGCCAAAGTATTGGAGCTTCAGCTTCAGCATCATTCATTCCAATAAATATTCAGGGTTGATTTCCTTTAGGACTGAGTGCTTTGATCTCCCTTGCTGTCCAAAGGACAGCAAGAATCTTTCCCACCACCACAATCTTTCCCACTGATGGTGGGAAGCATCAATACTTTGGTGATCAGCCTTATTTATGTTCCAACTCTCACATCTGTACACGACTATTATAAAAACTGTATCTTTGACTATATAAACATTTGTCAGCAAAGTAAGTCTCTGCTTTTTAATATGCTATGTTTTTCACAGCTTTTCTTCCAAGGAGCAAGTGTCTTTTAATTTCATGACTGCAGTTACCATCAGCAATGATTTTCGAGCCCAAGAAAATACTTTGTCATTTTGTCCATTCCCCCCCCCCCCCCCGACCCCCATCTATTTGTGATGAAGTTTTGGGGCTGGATGCCATGACCTTAGTTTTTTGAATGCTGAATTTAAAGACAATTATTTCACTCTCCTCTTTCATCTGCATCAAGAGGTTCTTTAGTTCCTTTGCTTTCTGCCATTAGGGTGGTTACATCTGCATATCTGAGGCTTCTGATATTTCTCCTGGCAATCTTAATTCCAGCATGTGATTAATCTAGCCTGGCATTTCTTATGATATAATCTGCAAATGAGTTCAATAAACAGTGTGACAATATACAGCCTTGATGTACTCCTTCCCCAATTTTTAACCAGTCCGTTGTTTGCGACTTGTGTTGTTGGAAGAGGGTGTTTGCTATGACCAGTGTGTTCTCCTAGCAAAACTCTGTTAACGTTTGCCCTGCTTCATTTGGTACTCTAAAGTCAAAATTGCCTATTATTCCAGGTATTTCTTGACTTCCCACTTTCACATTTCAGTCCTCTATGGTGAAATGAAAAAGATCTCTCTCTCTCTCTCTCTTTTTTTTTTTAAAATAAGACTGTCTAGAAGGTCTTATAGGACTTCATAGAACCAGTCAACTTCAGCTTCTTCAGCATTAGTGGTTGAGATTTGATTACTGTGATATCGAATGATTTGCCTTGGAAATGAACCAAGATCATTCTGTCGCTTTTGAGATTGTACACAAGAGCTGCATTTCAGACTCTTTTGTTGACTATGAGGGTTATTCTATTCGACGGGATTCTTGCCCACAGTAGTAGATATAATGGTCATTTGAATTAAATTGGCCCATTTCCGCCCATTTTAGCTCACTGATTCCTAAAATGTTCCTGTTCACTCTTGCCATCTCCTGCTTGACCACATCCAATTTACCCTGAATTATGGCCCTAACATTCCAGGTTTCTATGCAATATTGTAATTTACAACATGAAATTTACTTTCACCGCCAGATATATCCACACCTGAACATCATCTCCTCTTTAGCTCAGCCTCTTCTTTCTTTCTGGAGCTATTTCCCCAGTAGCATGTTGGATACCTACAGACATGGGGGTTTCATCTTTCAATGTCATATATATTTTCCTCTTCATTACTGTTCATGGGGTTCTTGAGGCAAGAATGCTGAAGTGGTTTGCCATTTCCTTCTTTAGTGGACAATGTTTTGTCTGAACTCTTCACCATGAGTTTCTGTCATGGGTGGCCCTGCATAGCATGGCTCATAGTTTCACTGAGTTACACAAGACTGTGATCCATGTGATCATTTTGTTTAGTTTTCTGTGATTATGGTTTTCATTCTGTGTGCCCTCTGATAGATGAGGATAAAAGGCTTGTGGACACGTGCTGATGGGAGGGACTGACTATGTGGACCTACTGGACTGGGTCTCACTCTGGTGTGCAGGGCCATGCTCAGTAAATCATTAATACAATTTTCTGCTGATGGGTGGAACTCTGCTCCCTCCCTGTAGTTTGGTCTGAGGTGGCTCAATCATGGAGTCTGCAGTCTGTCTCTATGGTAGGAATAATGATGACCTCTTCCCATAGGACTTATGTCAGCAAGCTATGCCTCCCAGGAATGCTGCTGCCAGTGCCCCAACTACATGGAAGGCCACTGTCTACCCAGGCCTCTGCCAGAGACTCCCACTCACGGGCAAGTTTGGCTCAGGCTCTTGTGTGGTCACTGCTCTTTTCCTCTGTGTCCTGGTGCACACAAGGTTTTGTTTGTGCCCTTCAAGAGTCTTTGTTTCCCTAGTCCTGGGCAACTTCTCTAAGCAAATCCTGGTGACCTTCAAAGTCAGATTACCTGGGGTTTCCCAGTCCCTTTGGCAGATCCCTAGTTTGGAAAGTTTGCTGTGGGGCCCAGAATCTTTGGAACACTGTGAGAAGTTCTTTGGTATAATTGTTCTCCAGTTTGTGGATCACCCACCCAGTGGCTTTATGGTAGGGCTAATGGTGACCTCCTCCAAGAGGGCTTATGCCAACATGCTGTGGCTCCCAGGACGGCTGTAGCCAGTGCCCCAGTTGCTTGGCAGGCTACTGCTGACCCATAAGTCTGCAGGAGACCTTCACTCACTCACAGGCAGGTCCATCTCAGTCTCTTCTGGGGGTCACTGCTCCTTTCCTTGGGTCCTCATGCACACAAGGTATTAGTTGTGCCCTTCAAGTGACTTTAAAAGTGACTGCGCCCCTCCTACCATCTCATTGTGGCTTCTCCTACGTCTTCGGATGTCGGGTATCTTTTTTGGTGGGTTCTAACATCTTGTTGATCGTTGCTGAGCAGCTAGTTGTATTTTGGTGTTCTCACAGAAGATGAGCGCACATCCTTCTACTCTACAATCTTGGCAATTATGAGATCTTTAAAACCCCTACAGACTTTCAATCTAGAAATCAAAAGGCCACTGAAGCATTCTACAAATTTAAATTTCTAACAAAGTAAATAGCAATCTGAATAACATACATAAAAAAATCTTATTGCGATTTTATTCTAAGCATAAAAGTGTCTTGAAAGATGGTTCCAAGATGGCGGAGGAATGGGATGGGGAGACCAGTTTCTCCCCAACAAATTCATCAAAAGATCATTTGAATGTTGAGCAACTTCCACAAAACAACTTCTGAACACTGGTGTAGGACACCAGACACACAGAAAGGCAGTCCAATTTCTTCAAAAGGACAAAATATAAAAGATGAAAATGAGACAAAAGATTTAGGGATGGAGACCCATTCTGAGGAGGGAGTGTGAAGGAGGAGAAATTTTCACACAATAGGAAGCCCTCTCACAGGTGTGTCTGTAGGAAACTTTGGCATCTCAGAGGGCAAAATAACTGGGGGAGGGGAGGAACAACCCACAGAATGCACACTTAGCTGCAACTGCTAGTGGAGAAGTGGCCCAGACGTTTTGCAACTGCCAGCAGCAAGTGTGGGCTGAGCAGAGAGGCAAGGGATGCATTCAGTCCTTAGGGTAAGGACTGGGCTTGAATGACCTGAGGACAATATGAGGGAACTAATGTGACATGACATAGAATCCAAACTGTAGTATACTACCCCTCCCTGCCCCCCAAAAGAGAGACTCTAATGCCACATGGTGACCCCTGGTGCTCTCACAGAACAAAGGATTGTGCACGAGAAAATACCGAAGGATAACAATCCAGCTGTCATTTAGAACCCTCCCTCCCCACAGGCAGAGAGGCATACGTGTGACAGCCAGAGCTGGAAGGCAAGGGGCTGCTGCAATCTTGCCCCCAGAGATTGCATCTTCCATCAAACTGAGCCGACTGCCAGTTTCTAACCACATCTTCCTGGGATCCTGCATAGTTCATATCTGCCAGTAGTGTCACAACCTGAGATCAGCTCCCCAGAGGAGAAACACAACACACCTGGAACTGTACCCTCACAGCACACGTGGGAAACTGAGTGGCTGAGACCAGGGAGGTGCATAAGATGCATGACACGCCTGGGACACTGTACTTGCCAAGCACCAGTTGCCTAAGCAGTTTGGACCTGGGAAGGGCACAAAATGCAGGGCCCATCTGGGACAGTGCCCTTGCAGAGCACCCTGGAACCTGAGCAGTGTGGACCGGGGAATCATATGCTGCCTTGGGCTATGGCAAACCCAGTGTGGTCCACCTACTGGAAGCACTCCCCACACATGCCAGAAGTATTTGTTTGCAGTGTCCCTCCCTCTCCACAGAACAACTGAACAAGTGAGCCTAAAAAGGGGCCACCTTCACCTCCTCATGTCAGGGCAGAAATTAGGCACTGAAGAGACTTGCAAACAGAGGAAATCAAAATGAACAAAGAAGGGGGAACCACCCTGAAAGTAACAGGTGCAACAGATTAAAACCCTGCAGTTAATGCTGAGACTGTGCATCTGATGGGCAACTATAAACCTTGTGAACAAGTACGAGCCAGGACAAGGGATAATCTGACAGTGAACCGACCCCATACTGCCACAACAGCTCCAGAGAAACTTCTAGATGTAGTTTTACCATTGTCACTTTTAACTTTAGAAAGATTTTAGTTCTTTATTACTCCTTTAACTTTCATTTTTATAGCCTACTATTACCTTTTAAAAAACTCTACTTAAAAAATTCTATATATATAATATAAATTTTGTGATTGATTTTGTTTTGTATTTTTATATTGTATTTTTGAGAGTCTAACCTCCATTATGGGTTTTTGATCTTTGCTTTTTTATATTTATTATCAATTTTGTACCTTTAAGTATCTAATCTTTGATACCCATTTTCATTTGGGGATTTGATTACTGGCTTGACTGCTCTTTCCTCTTTTGAATCCCCTTTTCTCCTCCTGGTTATCTCTATCTCCCTTCCCCTTCTCTTCTCTGCCTAACTCTGTGAATCTCTCTGTGTGTTCCTGGCTGTGGAGAGTTACTTAACCATTAACCTAGGGGTTTTATCTTCTGTGCTGTATGGATGGAGGAGGCTTGAGGCTACTGTAAGAAAAGGACTGAAACCCAGAGGCAGGAGGCTTAACTCAAGAACTTTAGAACCTCAGAGAACTCCTGACTCCAGGGACTATTAATAGACAAGAGCTCACCCAAAGGTCTCCATACCTACACTGAAACCACGTTCCACTGAAAAGCCAACAAGTTCCAATGCAAGACACATGACACTAATTCTCCAGCAAAACAGGAACACAACATTGAACATTAAAAGATGGTCTGCCCAAAGCCATGCCAAACCATAGACACCCCAAAGCTCACTACTGGACACTTCATTGCACTCCAGAGAGAAGAAATACAGCTCCACAGACCAGAACACAGACGCAAATTCCCCCAACCAGGAAGCCTTGACAGGCCACTGGTCCAACCCCACCCACAGACTCCGCTGTGGGAGGAGCAGTCTCCACAATTGAGAGGAGCCATGAACTTCCAGCCTGCAAAAAGGGCACCCCAAACAGCAATCTAAACAAAATATAAAGGCAGAGAAATATACAGCAGGTGAAGGAACATGATAAACACCCACCTAACCAAACAAAAGAGGATGAGATAGGGGGTCTACCTGAAAAAGAATTCAGAATAATGATAGTAAAGATGGTAAAAAAAAATCTTGAAAACAAAATGGAGTCACATATAAACAGTATGGAGACAAGAATTGAGAAGATGCAAGAAATGTTTAACAAGGATGTAGAAGAAATAAAGAAGAGTCAGTCAATAATGAACAATGCAATAAGTGAGATTAAAAGCACTCTGGAGGGAACCAACAGTAGAATACTGAGGCAGAAGAGAGGATAAGGGAAGGGGAAGATAGAATGGTAGAAATAAATGAAGCAGAGAGGGAAAAATAAGCAAAAAGTAATTAAGGTAAATAAGGACAAATTCAGAGACATCTGGGACAATGGTAAATGCCCCAACATTCTAATCATAGGTGTCTCAGAAGAAGAAGACCAAAATAAAGGGTATGAGAAAATACTCGAGGAGATAATAGTCAAAAACTTCCCTAAAATGGGGAAGGACATAGCCAACTAAGTCCAAGAAACACAGAAAGTCCCAAACAGGATAAATCCAAGGCAAAACACCCCAAAATATATATTAATCAAACTAACAAAAAATTAAATACAAAGCGCAAATATTAAAAGCAGCAAGGGAAAAGCAACAAATAACGCAAGGAGATCCCCATAAGGAAAACAGCTGATCTTTCAATAGGAACTCTTCAGGCCAGAAGGGAATGGCAGGACATACTGAAAGTGATGAAAGAGGAAAACCTACATCCAAGATGATTCTACCCAGCAAGGATCTCATTCAGATATGAAGGAGAAATCAAAAGCTTTATAGACAAGCAAAAGCTGAGAGAATTCAGCACCGCCAAACCAGCTCTTCAACCTAATCAAAAAGTGCACCAAAGAACTAAACAGACATTTCTCCAAAGAAGACACAGATGGTTAATAAACACATGAAAAATGCTCAGCATCACTAATTATCAGAGAAATGCAAATCAAAAAACACAATGCCAGTCAGAATGGCCACCATCAAAAAATCTACAAGCAATAAACGCTGGAGAGGGTGTGAAGAAAAGGAAACCCTCTTACTCTGTTGGTGGGAATGTTTACTGGTACAGTCACTATGGAGAACAGTGTTGAGATTCCTTAAAAAACTGGAAATAGAACTGTAATCCTGCTTCTGGGCATACACACTGAGGAAACCAGAATTGAAAGAGATACATGTATCCCAATGTTCATTGCAACACTGTTTACAATAGCCAGGACATGGAAGCAACCTAGATGTCCACTGGCAGACAAATGGATAAGGAAGTAGTGGTACATATACACAATGGATTATTACTCAGCTATACAAAAAGAACACATTTGAGTCAGTTCTAATGAGATGGATGAAACTGGAGCCTATTATATAGAATGAAGTAAGTAAAAAAGAGAAACACCAATACTATATATTAATGCATATATATGGAATTTAGAAAGATGTTAACAATGATCCTATATGCAAGACAGCAAAAGAGACACGGATGTAAAGAGTAGACTTTTGGACTCTGTGGAAGAAGGTGAGGGTGGGATGATTTGGGAGAATGGCATTGAAACATGTACATTACCATTAGCATATGTAAAATGATGACCAGTACAAGTTTGATGCAAGAAGCAGGGCACTCAATGCCAGTACTCTCGGACAACCCAGACGGATGGGATGGGTGGGCGGTGGGAGGTAACCCATGTATGACAATAACCACCACAATATTGTAAAGAAATCATCCTTCAATTAAAATAAATTAATTAACTTAAAAAAATGTCTTGAGCCTCCCAAATGAGAACTACTATGGTTTATCTCCAGTTGTGACTGGTTCATTTCTTGCTCTGATCTCATGAGGTGTCATAATGATGGAACTCACACACACAAAAATACATGTAAATCCCTGGTTGGGTCTAGATTTTTGATCTTTATAATGCAGGAAGATGCTTTTGGTGAACTGATGACCTTGGACCCATGGGGAGCTTATGTTTTTTCCTTGCTTTTGCTGTTACCTTATTGTTTCTTATTTCTCTACTCTATTTTTCTCAGTTTTTTTTTTTCTTTTCTTTCAATTGTTCTTTGTTCTATTTCTCATTTTTCTTAATTTTTAAATTAGCATTGCTAGTATTGGTATAGTTAGCATATCTTGTTTTGTTGGCATTGTTAGCATAGTTGCTATGTGCTCAGTTGCTCAGTCATGTCTGACTCTTTGCAACCCTCTGGACTGCAGCCCACCAGGATCCTCCGTGCATGGGATTTTCCAGGCAAGAATACTTCAGTGAGTTGCCATTTCCTCCTCCAGGAGATCTTCCTGACTTGGGATCAAATCAGTATTTTTTTGTGTCTCATGCATTGGCAGGCAGATTCTTTACCACTAGCAGGTATATACTTTACCCGTTGAGCCACTGGAGAACCTCAATAGTTGGTGTAGTTAATAGTTTTTTAGCATAGTATAGTTAACATTTTTAGTATAATTAGTATTGTTAACACTGTTATTAATATTATTGGTAGAGTTAGCATAGTCAGCATTATTAATACAGTCTCCGGTTAGCATAGTTAGCATTTTTAGTATAATTAGCACTGTTAACACTGTTGTTAATATTACTGGTAGAGTTAGCATAGTCAGCATTATGAGTACAGTCTCCGGTTAGCATAGTTAGCATTTTTAGTATAATTAGTACTGTTAACACTGTTGTTAGTATTATTGGTAGAGTTAGCATAGTTAGCATTTTTAGTATAATTAGTACTGTTAACACTGTTGTTAATATTACTGGTAGAGTTAGCATAGTTAGCATTATGAGTACAGTCTCCAGTTAGCATAGCTAGCATTGCTAGTTAGTTCTGTCAGTCAGTGTAGTTAGCAGGACACCATGATACAGGTACTCATGGCCATCTCTGCTGATGAGGAGGCTTGTACTGACAACTATGAGATCCTTCACACCATTTGTGAAGGTAGGTTCATCAAGGTGAATTTGATCTGGCACTTTCTGACCAGGACAGAGGTGGCTGTCAAGGTCATTAAGAAAAATCAACAGAGCTCTCCAGGCTCCAGGTACTTTTCCAGGTCGTCTGCAGTATGAAAGCTCTAAGTCACTCTGATATTGTACCTCTGTGGGTTTTATTTATTTTTCCTCCCAGTTAGGTTGCCCTCCGAGATTTGAAAACTTCCCCCAGGCCCACCAGTGAGAGGGTTTCCTGGTGTTTGGAAACTTCCTCTATTACGCCTCCCTTCCTGGGATGGGTCTCCATCCCTAGCTCTTTTGTCTCTCTTTTCATCTTTTATATTTTGTCCTACCTCCTTTTCAAGACAACGGGTTGCTTTTCTGGGCTCCTGCTGTCCTCTGCTAGCGATCAGAAGTTGTTTTGTGAAGCTTGCTCAGTGTTCAAATGTTCTTTTGATGAATTTGTAGGGGAGAAAGTGGTCTCCCCATCCTATTCCTCTGCCATCTTAGCTCCTCCCCTCTGATATTGTACCTCATGTTGGGTGATGGAAGCTAAGGAGACCTTGTTCAGGTAATGGAATACCTCAGTGGGAGACAAGTCCAGCTGTGTGTGGGATCATCACCGCATAGCAGGGGCCTGAGACATGTTCCAGCAGCTGGTCTCTGCAGCACCACCACCAGAGGGGTATCATGCACTGGATCTGAAGCCAGGGAGCCTCCTCTTTGATGATGAGTTGAGCATCAGAATTATAGACTTCGGCCTCAGCAACAGTGTAATGGGTGTGACAAGATTTACACCTTCTGCCTTTTGACAGTCCTGGTCTGGAACTCTTTCTACGCCAGGACTGCGCCAGTCCTGTGGTAGACATGTGGAGTCTAGAAGTAGTTCTCCACTTAATGGTGACTGTGTCCCTGCTCTTTGAGAAAGAGAACTTCTGGGAGCTGCAGCAGCAAATCTTGAAAGGGAAATATAATATCTCCTTTTATCTCTCCTTTAAGACAGAAATCTCTTGAAAATAATGATGACCCTTGACCCCAGAGACAGAGGCAGTTTAAATGACCTAATGAGGCAACCATGGGTAAACACAGCCCAGGAAGTTCCACTCAGGCTGTACAGTGAGCTGTCCTGTAACAAGGACTCTGGGACTTGGGGTGGGACCAAATCCAGGACTCAGGAACATGCAGGAGGCATGACAGCATAAACTCCAAGGAATTCAAGATGGGGGCCACACTGCCACTGTGAGGTGACCTATCAACCATGAAGTCGAACCTTCCCCAAGCCCTATGGTGTCTACAAAGAGTGAGCCAGTTATCCCCACATGACTCTATCAGGGAGAAAGTGAGTAGCTTCAGAAGGACCAGGAGTCAGGGAAGAAGACCAGACAGTCTGTCAGTCTCCCACCCAGCCTGGGACCATGACCACCAAAACCAGCCCAGCTCCCAGAGCATAGTCCAGAGCCTCCCCCAGCAACTCCAGCAGCATCAGCACCAGGACTGAATCCCCAGAGGGAAACAGCTTCCTCCCGGGTGTGTTCAACACCTGAAACTCTCTCCAAGCTGGGCGGCCTGATAGTGTGTCCCAGCCTCCCCCTCTGACCACAGCCAAACAGCAGGGGTGGCTGGGAGAGTCTAGAACTCTATTGCAAAACACCTACAATGCAGGCTATCCAGAAAGAAGCATCAAAATAAAGTGAGCCCAATGTAATCCCCTGTAGTTGGCCAAGGCAGAAAGGTCAGGTCACACTCCCTGGGACTTGGTCTGGTCAACGATGAGAGTGTTCTCTCCATGAGATTAAAATCAAGATAGTATCTCTAGCCTGTATAGCATTCTGATTTGAAACATCAAATCCAAAACTCTGGCCAGCTCGGAGGACGGTCCAGTGTCACTGAGGGACCAGAGAAGGCTACCTTGGCTGCAGGTCCACCCCTTGGTGACCTGGGTGAGATTCCAGAGACTGGACTGTCTTCTGGGGCACATCTCCCCTCCCCAACTCTTCTGTCTTCTATATTGATGGGGGAGGGAGATAGTTCTTGTCAACTACTTGGTTCTTCCAATCTTTGTCAGTAAACTTGATGCTCCAGCAAGATGTATCAATAATGCTGCTTTGCACCCTCCCTGCACAGAATTGGAGTTGTGCCTTTTCCAGTTTGAGAAACATGTAGTCAGGTAATACTTGGAATCAATCATAACAACAAAATGGAAAAATGGCCTAAGAGTATTATCATGATGACTCCCAATAGCAACAATTGCTGCCTTGCAGGGCAGAAAGGTAGAAAGTTGTATTACCTTCCTCTACTAACATTACTAAACATTTTTAGAAGGCCCAAGAGGAACTTTTGGTCACTGAAGACTGTGTTAATCACCACCAAGATGTCTGTAATAGGACAACAAAGTCCCATGAACCAATCTGTGTGTGGTGTGGTCAGGTCCCTGTGCAACTGACTTTCCTATCATGTGGGGAGGTGAGCCAATGCAAAGGCTTGACCACAGGGACTGGAGAGCAGACATCGGGGCAGGAGGAAGCTGGAATGTTAGGCATACACAGGATACAGGTCAAGAGAAGGTTGAAGAGTGGGGCATTGGAGCAGCCTCCCTTGCTTCTAGGACCACCCACTGTGGTGCATTGTACTCTGCATCTCTAAACTTAAACATCCCCCAGCTTAGGGCCTGGAAAGCAGTTGACATCAATGAGTACTGTACTCATAAGTCTGTCTCCTCTTCTGTGAGCCTTGGGCCTGGGCTGACTGGGTCATGACTGCCTCTGGTCACCCTCATTAGTCCAAGCTCACTCTAACAGGGAGGGCTGTGGATTTTGTTCTAATAAGCAGGGGATCCATGAACAGGAAGTGACATGGTCACCTTTCACCAGATAAGATTCCTCTGGCTGCAGGTGCTCTGTGGGTTCTGGATGGGAGAGAACCTCAGTATCAGCAACAGAGCTCTGCCAGCAGTTTACCAGCAAAACTCATGAACATTACCCACCAGCTCATGATTTTCAACTGGTTCCTGAATTATGAATTGTTTAACACATTTTATCTAATAGACAGTCTCTCATAAAACATCACCTCAGCATAGGGAGTCATCAGGTGGTGGGAGGGAATATTAGAAGGGACTCTGGGGCTGAGGCATCCAGGTGGTTCCCAGTAGCCTTGTCCACATCCTAGACTGTGCAACATCAGCCTTTAGCTGGACATATGACTGCCCAGGACTACTGAGTTCCCATCTCTTCTGCAGTGAGACTGCTTGTGTGACCAAGCTCTCCCTCCAGATGGGAAGGGGAGTGGTTTGCACAACCTCTCATACGCTAATGCATCCTAGGAGAGAGAAGCAGGCCCTTTCTGCTTCTCCCTCTGTCCTCCCACTAGGAATGTGAGTTCTGAGGTTAGAGTTCATCCTGTCTTGTGGATAGGGCAACTCATCTGTGATGACAGGGCATCAGGGACAGGAGCTTCCTGGACCAGTCCTGGACTGTCTGTCTTCAGATCCAGCATGAAGGATGCAAAATTCCATTTGCCCCTCTGCTGCAGGGCCCTTTTGTAGAGCTGCTGAACCTTACCCTAAGCAGGACAGCAGTGATTTCTCGTGAGTCCCTTGGGTCAATCTGCTCCAGGGACTACCTCCATCTACCTCTGTCTACTACGTTTCCAGCCTTCACTTCCATGCCTGATGGTTGGGCTCAGTCTAGCTCACTCTCCTCTCTAGGTGCTTCTCTGGGAATCTAACATAAGAAGACAAATGGTCCTGATTAAACAAGTCAGGAGGTAATGTCTTCCAGGGGCACCACCTTCACTCTCTCCCAGAGACGCACCTTATTTTGAAAGACATTTCTCTGATGCTTTCACTCCTACTAACTGCAGACTCTAATCAAACAAATCAGGAAACAAGCCATCTCAAGTGTGGTGTTCTTTGATTATTGCCCAAAAGATGGGTTTGGAACCAACAACATCCCTGCTAACAAGTGTAAAAGCTTAAACTGAAAAGCCAATTGAATGCCATTCACAGTGTGAAGGCAAAATCTAGGAATGGGTCAAGCCTGGGTGTGAGTCCTCAGCCTGCAGAGGTGGATATTTAGGATCTTGCAGCCTCTTGGTCTTGTCTAGGCAAATTTTATATGCCCTTCACCTTTACAGAGCCTGTGATTTTGTGGGGAAAAGGAATTTCACTATATATTAAAATATTAAACTTGATGATACTATTAAAAGGTTCATTTGTTCTTCATTTGTTTAATGTCTGCAAAGTGTCTCATAGGCTGGTTTAAAATTGAATGTTTGATAGAAACAAACAAAAATTTGAGGTTCAATAAGGTCAACAGATCAGGAGACATCTTCTATTGAAAACAAAGTTTCTACTTGAAGTCCTGAAGGAGGGGACAGGACACGACACAGGGTCTCACCATGCCTGGAAGCCCAGCAAGGTCAAGAGGCAGAGGAGCCAGGAGCTGTGGATGGGCAGGAGCCTTCATCGTGGTTTCTGCAGAAGCAATGGTAGGCAGAGTGAGCAGGCTGAAGACTGGCTGATCTGAGTAACTTCATGGGCTCTGGGGTGGGTGGATGGCCCTAAGCAGCTGGGAATCTGACCCTGGGAGAGTAAGGCAGATGGAGAGTGTCTCAGAACATGAGTCCAATAGTGATTGGTTTGTATTTGAAAAGTGACCCCTAGAAGGACACCGTCTTGGGGTTGGAGGGGCCTGAAAAGAGAGACAGGAGGCTACACCTAGGTGATTCGGAACAGAGGTGTCCCCTGGACACCCTCCTGAAGGTGTTCGTGGAGCAAGTGATGGATAAGGAGCATGTTACTAAGAGAATGGCCAGTGCGAAGGTCCTGAGGCTGGGTTCTTGGTTTTCTCTCAAGTCTGCATATCGCTTTTATCTGTAATACTTGGCTCCACTTTTCTAGCTAACTAATCTGAGTCTCAGTCACCAATCTATTGAGTTTAGCAAATTCTATCCCAGTGGAAATGGCTGAATTTGGTTCACTTCAGTGCATGTTTACTGAGTACCTTCCCCGGGCCTAGCTGTGTCAGGCACCAGGAGACTGTGAAGTGAGCACAATGGTCTCCACCCTGAGAACCCCCATCAGTGAATGTTCAGACCTCCTCAGGCCCCTTCCTCTGCAGCCTGTTCTCCACCTCATCTGGATCTCAAGCTCCCACCCTGGCCTCAGCTACACCTTCATCTCCTACCTCCAGCTTCTCCTGGACATTTCTGTCCTATGACTCCTGAACTAAAGGTGAGCATGTCCCGAACTGAATTCAGCCCTGCCCATGACTGACTTCCCCCCATAAAACCCCTCTCTTGGAGGAGGCCACCCCCAGGTGGATTCTTGAACCTCAAGGCATGGCCCCTTTCCCAGTCCATGATTCCACCCCTGGGAGTTTCCCATTGTCCCCCATTGTTTCACTCCCTCCTCAGCCTTAGTCTGTTCACCAATTGATGCCCTCTCTTCACAAATGCCCACAAAGCAGGAACACATGGGGACGTGGAGGTGAATGGGGGTAGGTATCGCTGGGAAGGAAGAAACAGATCCTTGAGCTGAGGACAGACAAGGGCTCCCAAGCGGCCAGAACACAGGTTGTATAGTGGCAGCAAGATACCCATTAAGGGGTGAGGCAGGCTCATGCTGCAGTCCCTGCCCTCCATCCCCCAGGGTACCTTGTGTTTCCTGCCTTGGCCTTGGTTGCTGCCCCTCCCACCTTGCTCTCTGTTAGGGAATGCCCATTTACTCACTCACTCATTCATTCATTGATCACAGATTTGGTGCTAGGTCCCAGCTGGATGATGGCTCATCCTTGGTGACACAGCTCACAAGTCACCTACTCCATGAAGCACTTCTTGATCCTTACTCCCTCTTTTTTTTTTCTTTTCTTTTTTTTTTCATTTATTTTTATTAGTTGGAGGCTAAATACTCCACAACATTGCAGTGGGTTCAGTCACACATTGACATGAATCAGCCATGGTTTACTCCCTCTTTTAGCCCCTCTGGCCTCACCTGGGGCCCTCAGGCTGTGATCACACTCTGATTCCCTCTCCAGCCTGGGAGGTCTGTGAGGTTCTGGGCCCGATGCAGAAAGGGCTTCAGAAAAATGTGATGAGGATAAAACACCAAAGAGATGAAAGGATCAAACTCAGGCCACATGTCCTTCAAACTCACCTTCTCCATCCCTCCAGGACCAAGGCATCATCAACAGGAATCAGAGGAACCTGCTCTCACCCACATGCTCATGTAGACCACTAACAGTCTGGGTTTTTTGCTTTGTTTTGTTTTTCAGTTTTAAGATTTTTTAACTTGGAAGCTGTCACCTTGGTGTCCCTCAGTGGTGAGACACTTAGTCACTGCTTCAAGAATGAGATCTGCCTCAGCTGAGACTGGATAGGATGAAAACACAGGATGTGGAGGAGGAGACAGCTCAGGGGCCAGGCCGCAGGTGCAGGAAGAAGCGAGATGGAGAGGGCAGAGCTGCTGGGGTCTGAATCACAGCAGGAGGAGGGGAGACCAGGGACTCCCAGGGTCCCTCCTCTCACTTCCTGATGGTCCTGCCTCAACACTGGAGCCTTCTTCCCATGCTGCCTCACACTCCCAGGCCCCTCACACATCTGGCCTCCACCCAGGATCCCTCTCCTTTACTCATCAGCAGCAAAGCCCTCCCTTTTCAAGAACTTGCTCTTCTAGGAATTTGTCTCTTCCCTGCGTGCCCCGTGCACCCGCCCCCACCATGACTCACCCACCTGCTCTGTACTCAGCTCTCCTGGTTTTCATTGTCTGAGGATGGCCAGTTTCACCAGGACATGGTTTGCTCTTCAGGACGAGCTGGAGAGACCAGCAGACCTTGGTTATAACCCTAAATATGCGTGACCTTGGGCAAGTCCATTATCACCTTAGAGGTTCCATGTTTCAAGTAAAGGGGTCTGGAGGTGCTAACTCCATAGCAACGCTGAGCTGGCTGAGCTGCAGAGGTGGAGCTGGGTGGGGGCCTGTTGCTGTGGCCCTCAGTGCTGATCTTGCGACCAGGCCCTAGCAGGGTCAGGGACTGTGGGACCCCTGGGTGCAGTGATACATGAGAGGCGGGGGAGAAGGGAGAGGTTAGGCGGCAGCTTTGGAGCCAGAAGACATGACATTCCAGGGGACACTTTCCAGAGGTCCTGGCCGGCGTCCTTGGTCCCTCCCACACCCTTCCTGCTGCCTTTGGAAGACATAGGATGAGTCCTTCCCTTGAGGGCTGTGCTCTCAGTCTATCTCACCCACCCAGTGGGTCCACGCAGGCTCCATCCTACTGAAGTCTCCTGTCCCCTATGAAGGAAGGAAGTTCCATGGGATCAGAGGGAGAACTGCAAACTCATAAGTCTGCAGGGGTCAGGCAAGGAGAGGCCAGGGGAAGCTTAGGTGTGGTGGGGACTGTGATGATCTGGGAATTCAAGCTGATCCAGAGGGCTCCCACTCAGTCCCCAAAGAGCTTTGCCTGGAGGGTATGTCTCCCGTGAGGTTGAAGCATCTCCTTGAATAAAATAAAATAAAATAAAATAAAATAAAATAAAAAAACACACACCTAATTTAGAAGTCCCTGAAATCTGGTTTTTGAATGTTAGAATTAATTTTTAAAAAATATAGAATTAATTTTAAAAAGTCCTAGTTCAAGGCCCTTGGTTTAAGACCAAGCATGAGCTGGGCAGCCACCCAGAGGCAGGGTCCAGACTGGGTGCTCTGTCACAGCACAGCCCCCACGTCCCACCCAGTGCCTCCTCATGGATGTTCAGGCACAACTTCAGCTCCCATCAAGGTATGGAGGGGAGACAGGGTTTTTCAGGGTTGCCCTTTCCTTTATCAAATCCCCAGAAGCTGAGGTTTTGAGACCTACATGTTCCCCCCTCCCCCCACAGAGCATTGATCCAACCCTCCAGGCTCCAGACTAGATGTTCCCTGCATGCTGAAGAGCTGCAGTTGGCCTCCCCCAGAGAATCATCTCTCTGAAGGAGAGCAAGTGTGCATTCCCTGCTAGGATGGGAGCTTGGGTAATGAGGGGACCTGGGCTTCTGACTACAGGGGACCAAATAAGCCAGATGAGAAGGAAGTGACATTCAGGGGGGATTCATCTGATGGGGCAGAGGAGTGGGTGACAGGGCGGCTGCAACGCATCACAGTATGATCCGGTGGGGATGGAGGACAGGTGTGTTTGGTGGAGCAGAAAGCACAATGGCTCAGAAGGTGTGGGGAGTAGAAAGGATGTCACCCGGCTCTGTAGCAGGCCTCCTTCCCGTTCCTCTATAATGGTGGGGCTGCTGATGAGAGCGGCTCTCAGTGAGCCCTCCTGGGCCCTGTTGAGTGCATGCATGCTAAGTCACTTCAGTTGTATCTGACTCTTTGTGACCCTATGGACTGTAGTCTGCCAGGCTCCTCTGTTCATGGGGGTCTCCAGGCAAGAATACTGGAGTGGGTTGCCATGCACTCCTCCAGGGGATCTTCCCCACCTATGGATTGGACCCTCGTCTCTTACATCACCTCTGTCACTAGTTTTCTCATACAGATGGGAAACACAGAGGTACAGGAAGGGCAATGGCCTCTTCAGGTCACACAGTAGGTTGTCAGTGAGCCCTCTTTTGGCCTTGTTACAAGTTCTTTATTATCCTTCAGGTTTCTGAGCGGCCTACAGTCACACAGCAGGACTTAGGGATACACCCTGGGGGACACATTACTAATAATTTCATACAGATGAGGGACAGCTCAGACAGGGAGGTGGCCACCCCAGGTCACACAGCAAGATTTATGGAGTCTTCTTGGGGTACCTGTTACTACTTGCTTAATACATATATAAACACAGCACAGAGAGGGGAGTAGCTGCCCAAGGTCACACACGGGGTCTCAGTGAGCCATCAAGGGGGCCCCATTACTAGTTCTCTGTGACCTTGGGGGACACTGCACCCAAGGTCACACAGTGGGGCCTCAGTGAGCCATCAAGGGGGTCATTACTAGTTCTCTGTGACCTTGGGGGACACTGCACCCAAGGTCACACACGGGGCCTCAGTGAGCCATCAAGGGGGCCCCATTACTAGTTCTCTGTGACCTTGGGGGACACTGTGCCCAAGGTCACACACGGGGCCTCGGTGAGCCATGAAGGGGGTCATTACTAGTTCTCTGTGACCTTGGGGGACACTGCGTCCAAGGTCACACATGGGGCCTCAGTGAGCCATCAAGGGGGCCCCATTACTAGTTCTCTGTGACCTTGGGGGACACTGTGCCCAAGGTAACACACGGGGTCTCAGTGAGCCATCAAGGGGGCCCCATTACTAGTTCTCTGTGACCTTGGGGGACACTGCACCCAAGGTCACACAGTGGGGCCTCAGTGAGCCATCAAGGGGGTCATTACTAGTTCTCTGTGACCTTGGGGGACACTGCACCCAAGGTCACACACGGGGCCTCAGTGAGCCATCAAGGGGGCCCCATTACTAGTTCTCTGTGACCTTGGGGGACACTGTGCCCAAGGTCACACACGGGGCCTCGGTGAGCCATGAAGGGGGTCATTACTAGTTCTCTGTGACCTTGGGGGACACTGCGTCCAAGGTCACACATGGGGCCTCAGTGAGCCATCAAGGGGGCCCCATTACTAGTTCTCTGTGACCTTGGGGGACACTGTGCCCAAGGTAACACAGCGGGGCCTCGGTGAGCCATCAAGGGGGCCCCATTACTAGTTCTCTGTGACATTGGGGCACACGGCAGCACACAGACAGGAGAGACCACCAACACAGCAAGGTCTCTGCACATTTTCTTGGTGGCCCAGTTACTTGTTTTCTATTAATGCTGAGGCTGCTAAGGCACAGAGATGGCAGTGGCCAGCTCAGGTCACACGTGAGTACTGAGGGAGCCTTCCTGATTTACCCTTTACTCCTTCTTTAATAAAGATGAGGACATAGAACAGAGTGGGGTTTGCTGCCAAGGTCACAAAGCAGAGTCTCAGGGCATCATTGGGGAATGGTGAGGGTCCTCACAGTAGTCCTCCATTACAGTGAAAAAACTGACTGCAGAGAGTGCACTTGCCCTCAGAGTCACAGAGCAGGGTCTTAACGAGCCCTCCTGGGGCTCTGTTACAAGCTTTCTTTAACCACTGAGGACCCTGAGGCAATGAGAGGGCAGTAGCCACCTAGAGTCACACAGCAGGACTTGGAGTGCATTCCTGGAGTGACTGTTCCTACTTCTTTAATAAAGATGAGGACCCAGAGCGGTTCTGTCAGAAAGATCCCACATGACACAGATCAACTAAGCCTGTGGGACACAGCTTTTCAACCTGTGCTCTGGAAACTGCAAGTACTGAGCCCTTGCACCACAACTACTGAAGCCTGTGTGCCCTAGAGCCCCGTGCTCAGCAACAAGAGAAGCCACCTCAGTGAAAACCCACACACCACAACCAGAGGGTAGTGCCCACTCATCACAAGTAGAGAAAAGTCTGAGCAGCAACAAGACACAGGAACATCAATAAATAAATTTAAAAACTTGTAAAAATTATACTTCTTATGTATACAAATTAAATAAAAACCTTAAATTCAGTAATCACATTTTCTCCTGATCTCTAATTAGAAAAAAATATACTAATTGAAAATATTAATAACAGTAATTTCATGAAAGAAAGTGAAAGTGAAAGTCGCTTAGTCCTGTCTGACTCTGTGATCCCATGGACTATACAGTCCATGGAATTCTCTAGGCCAGAATACTGGAGTGGGTAGTCTTTCCCTTCTCCAGGGGATCTTTCCAACCCAGGGATTAAACCCAGGTCTCCCAAATTGCAGGCGAATTCTTTACCACCTGAGCCACAAAGGAAGCCTGAGAATCTTCCCCACCCAGGAATTGAACTGGGGTTTTCTGCATTATAGGCAGATTTTTTACTAACTGAGCTATCAGGGAAGCCCCCGATTTCATGAAGAGATACTTTGCAGGCCAAAAAGCAGCCTTTTAAGTAGTGTTTTTCAATACCAGTGCTCCAAGAATCCCTCCTATTCTGTTTCATATACATAGATCCAAAACTCATTGTCTGGTCACCTTTGTCTTGTTCTCTCCTAGTACTGTGAGTCCCAGCAGAAAGCTCAGCACACAGAATGATGTTGAACCACTGTCTGGCCCTCTTAACCTAGACTAAGAGAATAGAAGCACTAGAAATAGTCCCTTCAAAAATATAAAGCCTGTTAAAATATAAATAAGAAACAGACAACTGAATTTGTATATCTGCTCTAATTTTTCTTTAGCTCTAAAATCTATAAGTCAATGTTTATTTTTGATTTGCCTTAAAGAATATAATATATATCAGTACACACCTAAAGGAAATCCCTGTGAAGACTGCCACACCAAATTATGTTATAAACTGATTGGTAGCACATGGCTGAATGTTTTCTGTCAACTCAGTATTGTGTACTGAACACTAATGACAACGTTCCCAGTTAGTTACATAACTCTCTCATACTGCCATCCTGAACATTGTGTTCTTTTAAGTTATTTTACTAATGTTATGTGCTAGGGTAAAAAATTCTACAAACACCTTGATTAACAGAAATTTATGGCAAACCACTCCAGTACTCTTGCCTGGAAATTCCCATGGACGGAGGAGCCTGGTAGGCTACAGTCTATGGGGTCGCAAAGAGTCGGACACGAGTGAGCGACCTCACTTTCACTTTCATACGATCTTTTACACATTATGGTAAAACCAAGCTGGACCAGTTTCATGAAAACACCTGGGCTATCGTAGGGCCCATGTTGACTGAAAGAAAAATGCGCAGTGTAAAAGCTGTGAGTTTAAATTCTATTTAGGGTCTTACTGAGGACTATAGCCTGCCATGCCACCTCTTAGAGAGCTGTGAGGAACTGTTCCAAAGAGGTATATACATGATATACATGATTTTTGACTAGAGAATAAGTGCAGACAATCAAGCATACAATTAAGTAAAAGATTACCTGGTTCCTTACCACAATGAACAGGTAGTTCAGTTAATGATTTTAATGATTTTTTCATGTATGGGAAGATGCGAGAATCTTAGTTTATTAAAATTCTTCCTCAGATATGCATCTAACTATCTAAGGGTCTGTTTTTCCAAGGCATGGAGTGCTTCATCTTGTCTTTCATCCTGAATTCCTTTTGGGGCCCACCATTGGTCAGTGGGGGCTTCCTAGGTGGCTCAGGTGTAAAGAATCCACCTGTCAAGCAGGAGGCTCAGGAGATGCAGGTTCCATCTCTGGACTGGAAAGATCCCCTGGAGGAGGAAATGGAAGCCCATTCTAGAATTCTCGCTTGGAAAATCTTGTGGACAGAGGAGCCTGGTGAGCTGCAGCTCAAGGGATCACAAAGAGTCTGAACATGACTTAGCAACTAAACATGCATGCATGGACATCAGTCAATGACTGCAGTGCTAAAGACTTGATACTTGTAGAACTGGGGGGTGGAAAATAATCTTTATTTTATAGGTCTATACAGCTCTTTTAGAGTGAATGACAATGCAATTTTTTTGCACGTATAAGTCTTCTAGTTCAGATTCTCCTCTCTAGTAGTAGAAAGATTGAAGAAGTGGTCTTTTCTAGTCCTTTTTCTTTTATTCTTTCATCTTCGAACCCCTCAAATGCCCTCCCAACACACACACACACACAAGTGAGAAAGGTAAATTTTATCCAAGTAACAAAGACACAAAATCACTATGCCTTAAAGGAAATAGAAATAAAAATCTGAAAGTTGGCAAAGCCTGCATCCTCTGCTCCCTCCCATCCTGTTACTACCCCTGTGCGGCTCCATTGCCAAAGGCATTGCCCTCTTTGCTCTGCAAGGGAGCCAACAGGAAGACAAGGGCAGAAGCATGGGGAAAGGACAGGGAGCAGAGAATCTGTCCTTGAAGGAGTTTTATACAGCTTCCTATGACATTTCAAGTTATATTTCTTTGGTCTGGTCCTAGTAATATGACTGCACATAGTCACAATGAAACTCCAGAAATGTCATTTTAATTTTTTATAGTGTGTTCCAAGCAGACACCTTTGTATGTCACTACTGAGAACAGAGGGGAAAATAAAGACAGGGAGACAACCAGCAAGCTCCTCCCCCACCCCACCCAGAATGTGAGGGGTTTCATTCTCTGGAGCGTCCTTGCATTTTCCTTTCCTTCTCCACCTACCCTACACTAACTTTCTCTCCTCCTCTTAATCATCTAAAAAAATCTTATTTTTGTGTATCCAAACACACTTTTCCTGCTCAAAGGAAAGAGGAAGAGCAATTAGAAGACTAACTGACTTTCACTATTCAAGTTATTGAGTATTGTGAAATGAAACATTTCCTGCTATATCGGTGGGCAAGAAATGTCACAGTCACCAGTTATTTGGGGCCTCCAATGTGAATGAGAGCCCCCAAAAGGGAATATAACTCCTGTGACCTGGCAGATGCTACCACCCCCCTCAATTTTTGCTGAGGAGCTTGCAGGGATGCAAGAAACAGCCAGCTGCCACACCTGCCACCCTGTAGGGTGAACAAGGAGAACAAGGAATTGAGGGTGTAAATAATCAAGAGATAGCATTTGGCCTAGATGACTGAAGTACATATGAAAGGAATAAGTTCAGTGAGCCCAGAGACTTTCATCTTCCCATGCATAGAAGAATACTAAATTCCCTAACTAGTTTTCCTTACTTGTTTACTTAACGATAATCTTTGATACTCGGACTACCTGCCCTCTTTGTTGCAAACTTGTATATCTTCTGACTCCCTTTCCTGCATCCTTGGAGTAGTTTTCTCAGGGCTTCTGAGATACTGTCTCCTGGGCTTGGAGTCCTTAACATTACAACCAAATAAAAGAACTCTTGACTAATTTTTTAGTTGACAGTTTCATGGGTTTGAGGCTTCCCTGGTGGTACAGATGATAAAGAATCTGCCCACAACATGGAAGACCAGAGTTAGACACCTGGGTAAGGAAGATAATCTTGCCTAGAGAATTCCATGGACAGAGGAGCCTGGTTTCGCTACAGTTCATTGGGTGGCAAAGAATCAGACACAACCAAGTGACTAACACTTTCATACTTTTTCACTTTCATGGATTTGAATTAGGAAGATCTGAGTCATATTCTAATCCTCTGACTGTGTGTTTGCTGTCTAAACTGAGATCATAGTTTTAATTGAACATAAAATTTCCTATTTGATTTTAAGCAGTGAAATAGGGTTTTGTTTGCTAGTAGGTTGATATTTAATTTCCTTCCCAAAGGAGCTAAACTTCAGTGATAGTTACAATAGTCTCTCATTCAAACAATGTTTAGAACATTTAATACTGTCTGGGAAGATACCAGCCTATGACAGTAGGAGAATCAGTAATTTAAAGGCAATTTTAGCTGGAAACAGTGTCCTAGACATCAAGGCAACTGTTTTTGCACTTTACAAACCACTAGAGGTATCTTTAGAATTTCCAAAGATTGCTACAAACCAGGCAGAGCCCACCTACCCCAGTCCATCCCCATTTCATCTGTATTCTATGGATTAGGCTTCTATATAAGATATGGTTTAAAGAAAGATTTTAACTACTTTTAAATGTTTGATCTCATTGCTCCCAGCTCAAAATCCATTTCTTGTGGATATTACAGACTTGAACTTCCTTAGACTTTCAGGAGTTGGTGATGCAGGGTAGAAAGAGATGGGACATATGTGAAAACTTCTGCTAATTTGTCATCATTACATATTTTTGAAAACCTTAATTAAATCATTTGGAAACATCACAATGATGTTTGAAAAATAGATCCTCAGTATGAGTGAGATTATATTATCAAATATCTTTGTTTCCCTGGCAGTCAAAATCTATGTGTATAATTGAAAATTACTTCATTGTATTTTTAGTCATTTAAATTTTGTTTTTTAACTCTTAAGTCTTTTTTATTCTGCAAATATATTTGTTGTCCCTCCCCCCCCCCCCAGAAAAACCCTGAATATTTGTGTCTAGGTCAACAAACACACACAGAGGCAAAGACCACCAAGTGACAAGACTTGCTGGGTTTGCACATCACTATTGCACCACAACTTTATTGTTTGTTTCTATTAGAATCCTCTCAGTGGCCCCATGTCATCTTCAAATATTTCATGGGGCAAAACAGAGAGAAAGCATTTGTAGTCTTATTATTATTAGAAAACTCCATCTTTTCTTTCTGGCAAATCAGCAACTTAAAAAAAAACTCACACTGTTACAGAAATAGTTAAGGGTTCCACTCTAAATAAAATATTCTAAGAATTTATTTCTCTCAGCATCTGTTTCTTCATTTTCTAACTCATATTTTTTCATGGCAACAAAATACCGAATGAAAGTTTCTCCTAGAGCCTGTCTCAGACATTGATCTTCCTCTAGTGCCATGAGGGCATGTTCCAGTTTCAAAGGGATCTCAGAAGGCTTGGACTGATGAAGGTCTGTGCTGTTCTCTGGACCAGCCAAAACACCATCATCGCTGTAAAGTCCATCCATGCCTGCAGCAACAGTGGCAGCCAGCACCAGGTAAGGATTTGCTGTGGCTGAGCCCAGTTTATTTTCTATTCTAGTGCCTTTCTCACCATGACACTTAATATTAAAAGCACAGCTGTTATCATTGTACCCCCACGTTGTCGGCACACTTTCCTTCAGGTCTTTGCTCTCTTTAGAATAACGCTTCCTGCAGCTAACAGCAGGAGCCATCAAGCAGCTGAGGGCAGCAGAGTGCTTCAAGAGGCCTGCCAACCATTTTTTCCCAGTAATCGTGAGCTGCTCAATTCCAGAACTGCTACAGAACATGTTTTTCTTCTCATCGACATCCCAGAGACTATGAGACAAAATTCCTGAATTACAGAATCCAGTCTCGATGAAAAAGCTGGTGATATAATTATACTTCCTTGCCACTTCTTTGACAGCCATTCTGAGGGTAAATGCATTATCAGCTGAACTGATGCCAAATTCAGGCAGAAAACAGATTTCCATCTGGCCAGGCCTGGTAGAGGAGGAAAAGCTCTCAACATTGGCCCCAGTGTGATACAAACCATCCACGAGTTCCTGGATGAATGGCTGGTCATGATTATTCAGCAGTGCTGAAGCAGGAAGAGATATGGTTTTTGAATTGATAATTTCAGGTATACCAAAAATGCAAAAATCATAAATGAAAGCAGAGAGCAGGGAGAAGCCAGCATCCTGCAGCTGGCTCAGCTGCCTTTTGGCGATGTGCCTCGGGGAGGTCAGAAGAGGCTCCCCGGTCACAGTGAACGTGTCACAGATCACTCTGGCTGTTCTCTTGGCCCACGGCAGAACTCTGAAGGTTGATAGCTCTGGCATCAGTACTATGTCACTATTAAAACACGTTGCTCTAATGTGATCCACTTCATTGTCCTTAGGATTTGGTATCAATTCAAGATAACCTCGGGGCATGTAAACACCATGAATCACTTTTTCCTAAAGAAGTTAAAAGACAGAGCAATCAACTTTTGAAGCTTGAAACCAAACAAAAAATTTGGGGGATGGGAAGTGGGAGTGGGAGAGCAGTCCTACTGAGGAAAAAAAAAAAAAAAACCAAAAAAAAACATGCTTCATCTGTTAGTTGAAACTAGCTTATTACAGATACATTTTAAATAGTTTAAAATAATATTCTCAAAGGTAATTTATAAACAAGTCAATAGCTCTAGCCTTTAGCCTTTGGAGACTTTATATGCTCATGCAAAGAGCACTCATAAATAAAAGCTATAGCAATAAAGAAAATGTCTTTATAGCAAATTAAAAAGGTAAAACCTAAAGGAATTATTTGAAATGATTATAACCAAAAGTACTTTTTAAAGTCACTTTTTATCACATGGCATAGTTGCTAATACTGCCGATAAGGCTTTATTTCAACTTATTCTATTGTAATCCTCCAGAAAGAGTCAGTAGACCGTCTGAGTCCTTCTCAGAGAGCTCACTGGTCACACACAGGACACATGGGACAGGGGAGCCAGGGTTGCTGACCATGGCTCTTCTCTCCTCACTCACCTTTACAGTCCACTAATGAGCAAACAACCTCATAGGCACAGAGTTCGAAAAACCTTGCCCATGAATGTGGACCTAAGTTATAGTTTCCAGAATGTTGTAGCCTTCAAGTCAGCATGACTTGAGTATCACCAAATCTATTTCTAGTCCTAACTCTGTCATTAATTGCTTGTGTGAAGTTGGGCAGGTCATGGTACTATATACATACCTCAGCCGCCATATCTGTGAAAGAAAAGTGCTAGATTAAATGATTACTAATGCATTTTCTGGTCAAATACCTGTTGGATTCAATAAATTTAGTTTTTATTTAACTTTTCTATGTACCACACAACTGGGAAATAATGAAGCATGAAGTTGAATAGACACATAAATTTTTTTCTAGAAATTGTGTGGCAGGAATGTCAATAAGGTTTCATGTGTTGAAATTTACATTAATGGGTAGAGAAAAAGTTGGCTGTAAAGTTCAGTTCCCGTGATGTCAGTGAACATGGTGAGGTTAATTCTGCAAGTCAATTTGGTTTTAAGATTAAATACCTCCATATCTCAAAGAGCATGGCTACTGAGGAGTAGCTGGTATTAGAAGAGGTGACTTCACTGCAATTGGTGTTGAGTCACTGCCTCCTTCACTTTCCACCATCTCTACACAATTTCAAATGCCATTTGACTTATGTGATCTGAATCTACCTTTACCAGTAATAAAGTTGATAAGTCAAGCACTGTTCAATGACTGTTTAATTTTTCAACCTACTCACGGACTTGTATATATAAATTTCATGTGTGTGTGTGTTCAGTTCAGTTCAGTCGCTCAGTCATGTACGACTCTTTGCGACCCCATGAATCGCAGCACGCCAGGCCTCCCTGTCCATCACCAACTCCCAGAGTTTACTCAAACTCATGACCATCGAGTCAGTGATGCCATCCAGCCATCTCATCCTCTGTCGTCCCCTTCTCCTCATGCCCCCAATCCCTCCCAGCATCAAGGTCTTTTCCAATGAGTCAACCCTTCGCATGAGGTGACCAAAGTATTGGAGTTTCAGCTTCAGCATCAGTCCTTCCAATGAATACCCAGGACTTATCTCCTTTAGGATGGACTGGTTGGACCTCCTTGCAGTCCAAGGGACTCTCAGGAGTCTTCTCCAACACCACAGTTCAAAAGCATCAATTTTTTGGTGCTCAGCTTTTTTCACAGTCCAACTCTCACATCCATACATGACCTCTGGAAAAACCATAGCCTTGACCAGACAGATCTTTTTGGAAAAGTGATGTCTCTGCTTTTTGATATGCTATCTAGGTTGATCATAACTTTCCTCCCAAGCAGTAAACTTTTTTTAATTTCATGGCTGCAGTCACCATTTGCAGTGATTTTGGAGCCCCCCAAAATAAAGTCTGACACTGTTTCCACTGTCTCCCCATCTATTACCCATGAGGTGATGGGACCAGATGCCATGATCTTAGTTTTCTGAATGTTAAGTTTTAAGCCAACTTTTTCACTCTCCTCTTTCACTTTCATCAAGAGGCTTTTTAGTTCCTCTTCACTCTCTGCCATAAGGGTGGTGTCTTCTGCATATCTGAGGTTATTGGTATTTCTCCTGGCAATCTTGATTCTAGCTTGTGCTTCTTCCAGCCCAGCGTTTCTCATGATGTATTCTGGATAGAAGTTAAATAAGCAGGGTGACAATATACAGCCTTGACGTACTCCTTTTCCTATTTGGAACCAGTCTGTTGTTCCATGTCCACTTCTAACTGTTGCTTCCTGACCTGCATACAGGTTTCTCAAGAGGCAGGTCAGGTGGTCTGTTATTCCCATCTCTTGAAGAATTTTTCACAGTTTATTGTGATCCACACAGTCGAAGGCTTTGGCGTAGTCAATAAAGGAGAAATAGATGTTTTTCTGGAACTCTCTTGCTTTTTCGATGATCCAGTGGATATTGGCAATTTGATCTCTGGTTCCTCTGCCTTTTCTAAAACCAGCTTGAACATCTGGAAGTTCTCAGTTCACATATTGCTGAAGCCTGGCTTGGAGAATTTTGAGCCTTACCTTACTAGTGTGTGAGATGAGTGCAATTGTGTGGTAGTTTGAGCATTCTTTGGGATTGCTTTTCTTTGGGATTGAAATGAAAACTGACCTTTTCCAGTCCTGTGGCCACAGCTGAGTTTTCCAAATTTGCTGGCATATTGAGTGCAGCACTTTCACAGCATCGTCTTTCGGGATTTGAAATAGCTCAACTGAAATTCCATCACATCCACTAGCTTTGTTTGTAGTGATGCTTTCTAAGGCCCACTTGACTTCACATTCCAGGATGTCTGGCTCTAGGTCAGTGATCACACTATTGTGATTATCTGGGTCGTGAAGATCTTTTTTGTACAGTTCTTCTGTGTATTCTTGCCACCTTTTCTTAATATCTTCTGCTTCTGTTAGGTCCATACCATTTCTGTCCTTTATTGAGCCCATCTTTGCATGAAATGTTCCCTTGGTATTTCTAATTTTCTTGAAGAGATCTCTAGTCTTTCCCATTCTGTTGTTTTCCTCTATTTCCTTGTCTGTGTGTATAGGCGGATTTAAATAATTTTTTTAAGATACATGTTTGACTTATTTGGAACTCTTTAAAAATGTTTTGAAAAGCTCCAGTTTTACTCAGTGTAAAGCAAATTAGAAAATTACAATTTAATATTGAAAGAAATATTTAAATAATAATCTTTGGGGATGCTTAATTTTGATACTTTTGTATAATACTGACTGATGTCCCTTCCTAAGAAATGTTTCAATAACACAGTAATTGGTTATCAAAATAAACACATCACATAAACTGAAAAAAAAAAAACCTCAATTCTCAAACATCTGAAAATGCAGTGTTTCTTAATATCACTATTTTTGAAAACTTAATAATATTTGTTAGGTCATCAAGCTTTCTTTTTATATTTGCTTCTAAGTCTTCTGTCATAATTTTCTCATATCAAACAAGGGTTAGATTGGTTTTCAGTTTGAATTGCTGTTTAGATTACAATAAAATTGGAAAGAGTAATAAGGACCATTCACTTGCAAATGAATTGAATGAAATGACATTCAGCCATAACTACTTGCAAAACTCACTTGGAAAAATTGTGCAGGGATACTCTTAGACCTGGACACACCATGGAGGTCTGTTGCTTCAAATCGCACAAATTGAAGGTGATTTTTGGCCATCTCTTGTTTAATGTGCTTCATTCTAGAGAAGAGTTGAGGTGTAGCAGGAGTTTGAGTGTTGTCCCTGGTGTTATCTGTAAAATAAAAAATGATCTAAATCATTAGATCATGATGAACTGAGCAGTAAAATGAGGCTAAAGAATAAGGAATTTGTCATTAGGATCATTACCAAAAGCATCATGTTTCCATGTCTTTGTCTTAGAGCTGGAGATCTTATCTTTCTTAGCCTGCCTTTGCCATATTCCTGAGAACATAGTCTCTAAACAGCCTGAGAGATTATCACTTGGGATGAAGTTCAGTCTAAGAGCATTTGCTTAAATAAACAGAAGTATTTATGGAAATACTTACTGAAAATGTCTTTGTTTACAGAAATTAAAATATATTTCCCTCACTGCTTTGGCACCATATAAGATGTATATAGATAAGTATCACTGAAAAGACTTTGAGCTTCTTAAGCTTCTTTGAGCTTCTCTATTTTTGAAAACTTAATGATATTTATTAAGTCATCAAACTTTCTTTTCATATTTATTCCTAAGTCTTCTGTCTTAATTTTCTCATATCAAACAAATCATAATTTCATAATTTCAATAAGAGGAAAAAAGATAGCTCTGTGAAGTGGAATTATTCAAGGCAGAATTAAAATTAACAGTCTTAATTATAATTAGCTTTGCATTTCTATTGGGTAAATAAATGCTGTTTGGGAGCTGAAAGTATACATTTAGCTTCTAAGGGAACAATAATGTGTAGTGGTATTCCACAAATAAAAAGTTTCTGTAATATTAAAGGTAAAATTATTTGTTTTTGTTTATTTTCTGTTGGTTTGCTTTTTTATTTCCTTTTCTTTGGCAAAATGACTTTGTATCTTTATAAAAACATCTGAATCTAAGATATCTACATCTATTTGTTAAATTCAAAACTTGTATAAATGAAAATATAAAAGTGTTTTTTGTTTGACTTAGTATGAATAGAATGCTACATTTCTTAAGTCTCCTGCCTCTGGATTTCAGTCTTATTCTTCCAGTAGCCTCCAGACTTCTCCTACTATACTATGATAATAAAACTTCTAGGTTAATGGTGAAATGATTCTCCATAGTGAGGACTGTGGGACATCCAGAGAGGTTCACAGAGTTACATGAGGAAGAGGAGAGGGAGGAAGGAGATAGAGATTAGCAGGAGGAGAAAAAGGGGGACTCAAGAGGAGAGAGACAGATCTACACAGTACTCCATTCCCTAAGTGTTCTCGGTAGCCCAGAACACCCACAGAGATTCACAGAATTGGATTCAGAAGAGAAGGGGGAGGGAGGAAATAGAGGTGATTTGGGGGAGAAAAAGGAGAGTCAAAAGCGAGAGAGAGTAATCATCACACTCTTGAGTAAAAATGGGTACTGAATATTGGATTCTTAAATGTCCAAAATTGATATCAAATACTGAAAAACAAAGATTAAAAATCTAGAGTAGAGGTTAGATTCTTAAAAATACAATATTAAAAACAAAAACACAAAAAATTTAAGAAATATATATGAAGTTTGCTTTAAATATAGGGTCTTTTTTTTTTTGCAGGGTTACAGTGGGTTATGAAAATGAAAATTAAGGAGTAATAGAGGAGTAATATAGGACTTGAAAAAAAATAAAAGAAAAAAGAGAAAAAAATTTTAATTAAAAAAGAAAAAGAAATAGTAAAAATATATCTAGGAATTTCTCTGGAGCTGTTGCGGGCAGTGTGGGTTCGGTTCAGTTTCAGGTAGCCCCTTGTTCGAGCTTACACTTCTCGATATCTATAGGCCCCTTCTGGTGTAGTCGGTGTTAACTACAGGGATTTTAATCTGTTGCACCGGTCACTTCCGAAGTGGTTCCTTTTGTTTATCTGGCCTCTGTTTGCAGGTCTCTTCAGTGTCTAATTTCCGCCCTGACACAAGTGGGCAGAGGTGGTCTCTCCTTTAGGTTCACTTGTTCAGTCTTGCTGCGGGGAGGGAGGGGCACTGCAGACAAATGTCACTGGCATGTGTGGGGAGCACTTGCAGTGTTTCAGCCACACTGGGTTTAACCCCACTCGTGGTGTGTGTGCTTTCCCCGTCTACACTGCTTAGGCTCCAGGCTGCTCTACAGGGAGCGGGCTCTGAGTTAGGTGCACTTCCCAGGCCTAAGTCGCTCAGGTTCAGGTTTCTGGGTACTCCACAAAGACACAGACTCGGTTGGGCCTGCGTTTTGTGCCTTCCCTGACCCGAGCAGCTCAGGCAGCCAGGAGCTTGAGGAGCGCACTCTCCTCGGGTGTGGTGTGCCTTATCCCCTCCGTGGTCCCAGCCTCAGTTTCCATGTGCGCGGGTCTGGTGCGCCTTGCGTCTCTTCTGGGGAACTGATCTCTGGCTGCGACCCTCTCGGCGGATGTCAACCATCCAGAATCTCCGGAAGTCTTTGGTTAGAGACTGGGAGCCTGTTTGCCCTTTGGTAGGGGGTGCCATCTCTGGGGCCCAGTTTGCCCCTTTCCCCTCCCCCCTGCTTCCTGCCTCCGGTGGGGGATGGGCCTGTCCATAGCCGGCTAGCTCTTCTCTGGAATTGCTCAGTCCTTCCTTTGTTCTGTGAATGGGCTGGCAGTATCTTCAGTTTGGGCTTTTTGCAGGCTAATTTTCTCCCTCTCTCTCTTGCTATCCCACAGTTTAAGTTGCTATCTCTCTTTAGCTCCCTCAGATTGCCCTCCGGGCTTTCAGGCCTGGTCCTTACCCTAAGCAATGCCGCTGCCCACTCCTCTCTGTTCCGCCCCCACTTGCTGGTGGAGGATGCGAGCGTCTGGGGTACTTTTCTGCTGGGAGTTGCTTTTAGGTATGTAATCTGTGGGTTTTATTTATTTTTCCTCCCGGTTATGTTGCCCTCTGAGATTCGAAAACTTCCCCCAGACCCTCCAGTGCGAGGGTTTCCTGGTGTTTGGAAACTTCCTCTGTTAAGACTTCCTTCCCAGGATGGGTCTCCGTCCCTAATTCTTTTGTCTCTTTTTTTATCTTTTATATTTTGTCTTACCTCCTTTCGAAGACAATGGGCTGCTTTTCTGGATGCCTGATGCCCTCTGCTAGCGATCAGAAGTTGTTTTGTGGTGTTTGCTCAGCGTTCAAATGTTCTTTCGATGAATTTGTAGGGGAGAAAGTGGTCTCCCCGTCCTATTCCTCTGCCATCTTAGCTCCTCCCCTCCCGAAAGCTACATTTCTAATTTAAAAAAGTATATATGCAACATGCAACAAAGGTTTACTGTATAGCATAGGGAACTATAGTCAATATCTTGCAATAACCTAAAATGAAAAATAAGTTCAAAATAACATATGTATATGTATAACTGAATCACACACAAAAAGAATTTTACTTTTTGAAATTTAGTAGTGTTTATCTTTTTGCCAGTTTTTCTAAATGTCCTACGGACATCTAATAACAAGGTATGAGATACAAAATTTTAAATATATTTGTGTAGGATGTGATTAATATAAATTAGCTAAATATAAATCTATTATATTTAAATTATTAATAACAACATTCAAGAGGATCCTATTCTTATTTTTTCTTCACTTGATAAAATGTTCTTAGAGAAATGTTAATATGTCTCACTAAGGTTATGTATTTTTTCTTTTCCCATATATTTCTTCTGATTTTTCCTATGTGTGTCTTTGTTTCCTTGTTGTTAAGGTGTCTAATGGTTTATCATGTCTATTTTTTTGTGAGTGAAATGAAAGTCACGCAGTCGTGACTGACTCTTTTCAACACCTTGGACCGTATAGTCCTTGGAATTCTTAATGCTTCTTAAATTCTCCAGAATACTGGACTGGGTAGCCTTTCCCTTCTCCAAGGTATCTTCCCAATCCAGGGGTCAAACCCAGGTCTTCCACACTGCAGGCAGATTCTTTACCTTTTATCATTAAAAATATTCATCTTTGTTTCATTTAAAATACATAAATAAATTTTAAATAAAAGTTTTTTTCAAGAATGAGAGTGTAGAAGATGAAAAATATAGGCTGAGTATTCAGTTTAAAAAACTTAAAAACTAAAAAATATATATTCATTTCATGACTTTTAAAATAGTCTACAAATTCTAAAACTTTAGAATTAGAAGAAATTTTGGAGATAAATCATCTAATTCAACCAATTCATTAGCTTGAATCCCAGAAAAGTACAGCCAGGTTCCCTGAATCACACTCTTTGTCCTTCACCAAAACTAAAACTGGAATCCAGACCTTTTGATTCCCAGTGGTGGCTCAATACCATAAAACAACTGAATGTATGTAAAGCCTACAGAAAGCTCAGACCCACAGCATGCATCACAAATGTTAGATACAGTCTAAACTTTTTGGTGAGGCAACAGACTGTAATGATTTGGAACAAACACTGATGTTCATCTGCCTCCCTCCATATCCTGCCTTTGCCTTGGTGACTTTTCTTATCTCAACTTTCTTAAGTGCCTCAGCTTTCTCACTGACACAATATTACCTACTTCATGGGCTTGTTATGATGATTAAACAAGTTACTTAAGAGTTTCTGGTAGACAATAAGCACCATATCAATGCTTCTTAAATCTATCAGTTTGATACAACTACTCTAACTCTGGTAATGGTGCCATGATCATGTCTGAACCTGAATACATCAATCTATCATATCACTGACATTGAACAGTTGTAATTTTAAAACGATTCTTGAATATCACTTTTTGAGATGTAGTTAGGCTTTTAAACCAAAAGACTGGCAATTTAAAAACATAGCTTAAGTAGATTTTAAGTATATGAAGCATGTGGAAAACAAGTTACTTGTTCCGCTTATGCAAATATATTAAGAATGCTCTCTTGTCACTGATAAATTTTGCTTCTCTGAGGCTCCATAGGCTTCATAACTACCTTCTATTTAACACAAACAAGCTCTAGCAGTTACATTGTTTTATGTTAAATTAGCAGTTGCTGTGTTTCCAACTTATTATGAACTATTGGGTGTTTTGCCCAAAATGAATAATTCCCCTTAAAGAAAATAAAATTTATAGGCACTTTAAAATATGGAAAATTTCAGATAATTAGTATTTTAAATGTAATAAGCAATTACATGTAAACTATAAATATATTAGCAATGTAAAACTCTTATTAAAGAAATAAAGTCATTTAACTGGTTCACCAATAATACAATCACAGATAATCTAGTTCTTTGCTTTATCTGTGCCTTCTAAAATTATTACTATTCTGAAGTCTGTGTGTATCTTTTCCTGTATGTTTGAATTTTTTACAACATATGTACATGCTCAGCATATTATATTGCTTTGCATTTAAAAAAAATCTATACGTTTCTACTAAAAAAAATAAAATTACTATAATAAATGTATGTTATTTTAAAATAAGAAAAATATTTATCCACTCAATATAGTTTTTTTTATTGTTGCTGTTGTTGTTACCACATACTATTTATACTGGACACATATCTAGGAAGCAGTCAGAAAAAGAATGACACCCTAACAGAGCTTTATATTATTGAGTGAGAAAACTATAGGCAATAAACATGCCATCAAATGCAAAGGGGGGATAATTTGCCACGGTGAAAATGCTGAAAAAAATCACCTGAAGTATTAATTCTATGAGATTTGATCAGAATGTGGACAGGTTAAAACCTCTGATTCACTCTAAGATCACCAAGTTGCACTATGGCTGGGCAGTGAGTGTACCTAGAATTGCCATAACAAGCACCACAGACCAGGAGGCTTAAACAGATATTTTCTTCCACTTCTGAAGGGTAGAAATCCAAGATCGAGGTGTCAGCAGCATTGGTTGGTTTCTTCTGAAGTCCTCTCTCCTTGTCTTGTAGATGGCCATCTTCTTCACATGGTTTTCCCTATGTGTGTATGGTTCCTAATCTTCCCTTCTTATTGGGACACCACACCAGACATATTGGATTAGGGCCCACCCTACAAATCTTGTCATTGTTGTTCAGTCACTCAGTCATGTCCTACTCTTTGCAACCCTATGGATTGCAGCACACCAGGCTTCTCTGTCCTTCATTATCTCCAAGAGCTTGCTCAAACTTATGTCCATCTAGTTGGTGATGTGATCCAACCATCTTGTCCTCTGTCATCCCATCCTCCTCCTTCCTTCAATCTTTCCTAGGGTCTCTTCTAATGAATCAGCTCTTCACATCAGGTGGCCAAAGTATTAGAGTTTTAGCTTTGGCATCAATCCTTCCAATGAAGATTCAGGATTGATTTCCTTTAGGTTTGACTGGTTTGATCTCCTTGCAGTCCAAGAACTCTCAAGAGTCCTCCAACACCACAGTTCAGAAGGATCAGTTCTTTGGTGCTCAAACTTCTTTATGGTCCAACACTCACATCCATACATGACTGTTGGAAATACCATAGCTTTGACTAGTTGGGTCTTTGTCTGCAAAGTAATGTCTCCACTTTTTAATATGCTGTCTAGGTTGGTCATAGCTTTTCTTCCAAGGAGCAAGCATCTTAATTTCACAGCTGCAGTCAGCATCTGCCATGATTTTGGAGCTCCCCAAAATAAAGTCTGTCACTGTTTCCATTGTTTCCCCATCTATTTGCCATGAAGTGATAGGACCAGATGCCATGATCTTTGTTTTTTGAATTCTGAGTTTTAAGGTAGCTTTTCCACTGTCCTCTTTCACATTCATCAAGAGGCTCCTTAATCCCTCTTTGCTTTCTGCCATAAGGGTGGTGTCATCTGCATATCTGAGGTTATTGCTATTTCTCTTGGCAATCTTGATTCCAGCTTGTGCTTCATTCAGTGTGACATTTCACATGATATACTCTGGATATAATTTAAACAAGCAGGGTGACAATATACAGCCTGATGTATTCTTTTCCTAATTTGGAACCTTGGGAGACAGACCTTATTCAACATTATTCAACAATAATTACGTCTTTTAACATTCTGTCTTTAAATATAGTCACATTGTAAGGTACTAGGGATTAAGACATCAACATATCAATTTTGAGAAGACAGAATTCAGCCTATAATAATATACTGACCAGTTTCCATTTTCTTCACCACCTGCCATATTATTTAATACATGTTTACTGTCTTTCCCTGCTTTCATGTCACCTCCAGGAGAGCTTGCCTATTTATTTATTTACTTAATGCTATATCTCCAGTACCTGTAGCAGAACAGATATATCACAGGCACTCACTGGCTATGTCTTTCATAATTTAATAATTAATGTGATTTAACTAATTAATTAATGCATCTTGTGTGCTTTGACCTTGTCTAATTAAAAGGTAAAAATTGGCATCATATGTTTCGATATGTATCCTAAGTATCAATTTTTTATTTATAAGTTTAATTCTTTTACCAAATATGAGAGTCTTATTCAATCAAATTTCATTTCCAAGGCATCAACTAATCTGAATTGTCTGAATTTCTTTTCTTCAAATAAATCATACTTGCTAGTTATAATGAAATGTTTAGGTCAACACTTCCCAGATGTAAGATGAAGAGCAGGCAGAAATTTGTCAGCTCAGGGGTCATTTGTTTTCTTACAGTGTGGCTCCTGGGTGGTGTTTTCCTTTCTCTTCTTCTCAGAGAATTAATAAATTAAATCATTGTTCTTTTATAGAGGAAATGCAGGATAACCTGGCATGAAAACCAGGACAAAAACAATAAAAAGTCAGAGTGGGGGGAATTGCTTCTTGAAAAAATAGAGTTTTAATAAATTCAAAGTAGTTATTACAGAGAAGAAAATATCATGTTGAAATTCCTTACATTTATTTTGGAGATTGACCTTAATATTTATTTTGAAATTATTTATTGGTGGTTTGTTTGGAGTTGTGAACTTTCTCATGCCTAGGACCTATAAAAAATCTACCTCTAGGCCAAAGCAGAAGATTCTGAATTAACCAAATTGAGTCAATCAATAATTGTATTCACACCCCTTGTCATAGCTGATTGGTGCAAAGAGAGCTCATGACACAGTTCTCTCCTCAGATATTGAGACTAAATTCCTTCTCTCTTATGGCTGAAACTACATCAAACAAAAGCCACAAATTATGAAAGAGCCAATGCGACCAGCAGATGTTTTCTCATTAGCCTTCCTAGGATTTTGGAAACTTTTTAAAGCTAGTTGACATACATATTAGAAATTTTCATATAAAAATCTTGAGCTCAAACTTCTCTTGAAAAAAGAGAGAGATTGGGGAACACTGGGTGAACATTTGTCCACCACAACCATTGGTTGGGACTCTGAGGTGGCCTTCAAATGGGGTACGTATGCAGCTTATAATTCATGGGTTGGCAAATGTTTTCTGTAAATGGGCACATAGTAAATATTTGCAGTGTTTTAAACCATGTGGTCTGTGTTGGTTGACACGTCATCTCTGTCATTATAGAATAAAAAGAGACATAGAAAATACAAGTTTATTTACTGAAACTGGTCAGTAAGCTGAGCTTGCACCTGGTCATAGTTTATCATCCTCTGCTCTAGTTTCCTCATAGACTGCACTCATTACTTTCTCAACAGCCCATCTCATTCATCGGCATTATCTGCCTGGCCTCTCGGTATTTGTATTAATATAATAGACATTGATACTTAGAGGTTGTTGGTGCTCATGTTCTTTGCTTCATGGAGAAATTCATGAAGCCGTAGAGAATTGTAGAGATGAGAGATTATATGAATTTTCCCCAAGATATTGATACCCTAAACCTTGGAACTTATAGAATATGTTAAACTGCAGGGAAAATGGGACTTTGCAGAAGTAATTAAGGTTATGGACTTTAAAACAGGGATATTGTCTTGGATTGTTCAGTTGAGCCCTTAAAAGGAGAGAAATTTATTCAGCTGTAGGCAGAAAAGATGTGTGAAAAACAAAGAGTTCAGAGAAATCCCAAACATGAGAAGGATCTGAGGCACAACTGGTGCAGAGATATAGAATCAGAGGCTTCCAGGAGCTAAGAACCACACCAGTTGGCAGGCAACAAGGAACCAGGAACCTCAGTCCGGTGACTGCAAAGAACAGTGTTCTCCCAAGTCTAAATGGTCTTTGAAGTGTATTGCTTCTTAGAGTCTCTGGCTAAAATCTGAGATGGCCAACACCTTGACTTTGACCTTGCCATACTTGAAGTAGAGAAATCAACTGTGCCAACCGAAACTTCTAGTGTACATAACTGTGAGATAATGAATTGTGTTCTTTTACAATGATAAATTTGTTCAGAGACAACAGAAAACTGATATATATGGAGTCCTGACAGTGTTCACACTTGGCCTCTCTGTCATCCTTAGGCCTTGTATGTAATAGAGAATTTTACCTTGCCCCAAAAGAGCTCTGGCCTTTACACTTAGCCCTGGTGGGTACTAGCTAATCCCTTAGAATGTCCTGTCTGATAAGGACAGAATGTCTTTGGTCTGTGGCCATAGTAGAAAGTCCAGCGATGTCATTTATTATTGAGTCATGTGGTATCAACTTGACCCCAGTGGACCTGGAAACTGAGGTCAGCTATGTGGAACTGACTGTGGAGTTGACTTTGAAGCTCCAATAAAGACTGGGCACACCAAAGCTCAGGTGAGCATCCCTGGTTGGCAATACTTCAATTACTTTGTCGCAAGTCATTGCCAAGAGAATAGTGCTGTCCATGACTTCATTCACTTCACTTCAGTTCAGTTGCTCAGTTGTGTCCGACACCTTGTGACCCCCATGAATTGCAGCACACCAGGCCTCACTGTCCATCACCAACTCCCAGAGTTTACTCAAACTCATGCCCATCGACTTGGTGATGCCATCCAGCCATCTAATCCCCTGTCATCCCATTCTCCTCCTGCCTTCAATCTTTCCCAGCATCAGGGTCTTTTCCAATAAGTCAGGTCATCACATGAGGTGGCCAAAGTATTGGAGCTTCAGCTTCAGCATCAGTCCTTCCAATGAACACCTAGGACTGACCTCTTTTAGGATGGACTGGTTGGATCTCCTTGCAGTCCAAGGGACTCTCAAGAGTCTTCTCCAACACCATAGTTCAAAAGCATCAATTTTTTGGTGCTCAGCTTTCCTCACAGTCCAACTAATCCATACATGACCACTGGAAAAACCATAACCTTGACCAGATGGACCTTTGTTGGCAAAGTGATGTCTCTGCTTTCTGATATGCTATCTAGGTTGGTCATAACTTTCCTTCCAAGGAGTAAACGTCTTTTAATTTCAAGGCTGAAATCACCATCTGCAGTGATTTTGTAGCTTCCCAAAATAAATGACTTCATTAGGAGAGAACAAATGGGAGCTACATGCTTAGAAGTTCCTTGGACACTTCATCATGAATCTTTTCCATTGATTGACTTTAATCTGCATTTTTTTCACTGTAAAAAACCATAGTCTTGAGCATAATAGCTTTCAGTGAGTTCTGAATTCTTGTAGCCAATTATCCAAAAAAAAAAAAAAAAAATTTAGGGAACATCTCATCTTGAAAATTGTGTCAGAAGTGTGAACAGCTGGTAGACACTGTACTTCTAACTTCACACCCTGATATATTTCTACCTTTCCAAATCTTGTTTCTTCAGTCTTTTCATCATGAATTCCCATGTGAAATAAATAGCTTTTAAATTATTTTAAATTAGTGTCTATCTCAAGGATCCCAATTTTTTGACCAATACACTCATAGGTCAAAATAGCTATATTGTTGTTGATAACCCACAAATTTAGAAAAGCAGAATTTCTAGTATCTGACCTTAATTTTATGTATTTAATCAATTTTGAGTTTATTTTTGTGTGTGGTATTCTAACTTCATTCTTTTACATGTAACTGTTCAACTTTCCCAGCACCCCTTACTGAAGAGTCTAACTTTTCTCCATTGTATATTCTTGCCCTCTTTGTCACAGATTAAATGATTAAATGACCATAGGTATGTGGGTTTGTCTCTGGGTTTTTTATCCAATTCCATTGATCTATATTTCTGTTTTTGTGACAGTAACATAGTGTTTTCATTTGTAGCTTTTTTTTTTTTTTTTCATTTGTAGCTTTGTACTATGTATGAGGGCTTCCCTGGTGGCTCAGTGGTAAAGAATCTGCTTGCCAAGGCAGGAGACATGGGTTGATCCTTGGTTGAGAAGATCCCATGGAGAAGGAAATGGTAACTCACTCCAGTATTCTTGCCTGGGAAATTCCATGGATACAGAATCCTGGCTGGCTACAGTCCATAGGGTTGCAAACAAGTCAGACAAGACATAGTGACTAAACAAATACAACACTATAGTCTGAAATCAGGGAACAGATTTTAGAAGAATCTCTTTTTCTTTCTCAAGATTGTCCTTGGCCATTTGGAGTCTTTTATGTCTCCATACAAATTGCGAAACTTTTCACTCTAATTCTGTGAAAATGCTATTGGTAATTTGATAGAGATTGCTTTGAATCTGAAGATTGCCTTCAGTAGTCATTTTAACAATATTGATTCTTCTAATCCAAGAACATGGTATATCTTTCTATCTGTTGTGTCGTCTTTAATTTCTGTCATAATTATATTAAGTTTTCAGAGTACAGGTATTTTGTTCTCCTTAGGTAAGTTTATTCAAAGGTATTCTATTCCCTTTGATGTGATGGTAAATGGTATTGCTCCCTTAATTCTCTGTCTGATTTTTCATTGTTAATATGTAGAAATGAGAGAGATTTCTCTGTATTAATTTTGTATCTGGCAGTTTTACTGAATTCACTCATGAATTTTAATAGTTTCATCTTTAGGATTTTCTTTGTATAGTATTATGTCATCAGCAAAAACTGACAGTTTTGCTTCTTTTCTAATTTGGATTCTTTTTCCTTCTTTTTCCTCTTTGATTGCTGTGGCTAGGATTTTCAGAACTATGCTGAAAAAAACTTTTAGAGAAAAGCATAGGCAAAATACTCTCTGACATAGCAATATCTTTTTTGATCCAGCTCCAAGAGTAATGAAAATAAAAACAAAAATAAATAAATGAGACCTAATTAAACTTAAAAGCTTTTGCACAGTAAAGAAAACCATAAGCAAAAAGAAAAGACAACTCACTGAATGGGAGAAGATATTTGCAAATGAAGCAACCAACAAGGGACAAATCTCCAAGATATACAAAAAGCACATGCAGCTCAATATAAAAACAAACAAACAATCCAATAAAATAACAAGTAGATCTAAATAGACATTTCTCCAAAGAAGACATATAAATGGCCAAGAGGCACATGAAAAGATGGTCAATATCACTAATTATTAGACAAATGAAAATCAAAACTAAAATAAGGTATCACCTCACACCAGTTAAAATGGCCATCTTCAAAAAACCAACAAACATTTAATGCTGGAGAGGGTATGGAGAAAAGAGAATCCTTCTACACTGTTGGTAGGAATGTAAATTGGTACAGCCACTATGAAGAACACTATGGAAATTCCTTAAAGACTGAAAATAAAGCTACCATATAATCCAGCAGTCCCACTCTTGAGCATATATCCAGAAAAAAACATAATTCAAAAGGATTCATGCACCCCCAAGGTTCACTGAAGCACTACTTGCAATACTAAATGTCAATCCATGGAGGAAATGATAAAGAGGTGGCACATATATACAGTGATAATTATTCAGCTATAAAAAAGAATGCAATAATGCCATTTGTAGCAACATGGATAAATCTAACAATTGTTATACTGAGTGAAGTAATTCAGACAAAAACAAATACCATATTATATTGTTAATATGAAGAATAAAAAAAAATAGTAAAAATGATCCTATTAACAAAACGTAAATTGAGTCACAGATATAGAAAACAAACAGGGATATCAAGTAGGGAATGGGGGATGGATAACTTGGGAGATTGGGATTGACATATATGCACTACTATATATAAAACAGATAACTAATGAACCTACTGTGTAGCACAAGAAACTCTATTCAATACTCTACAACGACCTGCATGGGAATAGAATCTAAAAAAGAAAAAAAAAATAGAATAACAGATTTTCACTTTTAGAAAAGATTTGAGAGATCATCCATTGCAAATTCTCATTTTTCAGGTTAGCAGCCTACTGGGCAAAGAAAACGAAAACATTTTTATAAAGTGATAGGTGTAAAAATTACTAGTATTCTGACTCCCAAGCTAACATCCAACATCACACTATCATTAACTCAGATACAAATTTGAGATTAGCGGCTACACCCATAAACCAGTTTGTTCCATAGACCTTACCAGTTTCACTGGAGTTTGGGTGAAATTCACCATCAGGAGCAATGATTAATGTTGGCAGGGGCAATGGTTTTATCACTACTGTCTGATCCTTGGAGTCTTTGTCATCTGGTGTCAAATGAGATTCAGGAGAGCCAGGCGCCATGACTGGTTTGTTGGTATCTGCCAGTGTGTGGCACACGCTGAGGTTTCTATTCTTTTCTGTAGAAACAGAGAAGAGTGTAAAGACCTTCTGCCCATTTTTGATTAGGTTGTTTTCTTGATACTGAGTTGTATAAATATTTTGGATATTAATCCCGTGTTGGTCATGCCATTGTAAATATTTTCTCCCATTCCATAGATTGTCTTTTGTGTTTTGTTGATGGTTTTCTTTGCTTTGCAAAAGCTTTTAAATTTAATTAGGTACCATTTTTTATTTTTGTTTTTATTTCTTTTGCCTTGCTCTAAAGAAAATATTGACTGATGTAAGAAAATATTGTCACAGTTTATGTCTTCTAGGTGTTTTATTGTGTCATGGCATATTTGGGTCTTTAAACCATTTTGAGTTTGTTTTTGTGTGTGGTGTGAGGGAGTGTTCTAATTTCATTGATTTATATCCAGTTGTTCAGCTTTCCCAACACCAATTGCTGAAGAGACTGTTTTTTTTTTTTCTTCCATTGTATAGGCTTGCCTCCTTTGACAAAGATTAATTGACTTTAGGTATGTGGGTTTCTTTCTAGGCTCTCTATTCTGTTCCATTGATCTGTTTGCCTGCTTTTGTGCCAATACCATGGTGTTTTGATTACTGTAGCTCTGCAATATTGTCTGAAATCTGAAAGGATTAGACCTCCAGCTTGTACTTTTTCCTCAGGACTTTGGCAATTCTGAGTCTTTTTGTGGCTCCATATAAATTTTACAGTTATTTGTTATGCTTCTGTGAAAATTTTCCTGGCTAATTTGATAAGGTTCTGATTAAATTCTGCAGATTATTTTGGGTAGTATGGCCATTTGTGCAAAATGAAGTAGACATTTCTCCAAAGAGACACCAACATGGCCAACAGGCAAATGAAAAGGTGCTCAACATCACCAATTATGGAAAATCAAAACCACAGTGAGGTATCACATCACAGCAGTCAGAATGTCTATCACCAAAATGTCTACAAATAAATATTTGATAGGGGGTGGAGAAAAGGGAATCCTCTTATACTGTTGGTCAGAAAAAAATGGGTAGGAATATGGGTGCAGCCACTATTGGAAAACTATATGCAAGTTCCTTAAAAAATTAAAAATAAAGCTACCATATGATCCAAAATCACACTCCTGGTCACATATCCAGAAAAGATGAAAGCTTTAATTTGAAAGAATATGTGTACCACAGTGTTCATAACAGAACTATTTACAATAGTCTAAACAAGGAAAATAAATGCAAAAAGGCAAAATGGTTGTCTAAGAAACCTTACAAATAGCTGTGAATAGAAGAGAAGCTAAAAGCAAAGGAAAAATGGAAAGATATACCCATCTGAATGCAGAGTTCCGAAGAATAGCAAGGAGAGATAAGAAACCCTTCCTTAGAAAACAATGCAAAGAAATAGAGGAAAACAATAGAATGGGAAAGTCTAGAGATCTCTTCAAGAAAAATAGAGATACCAAGGAAACATTTCATGCAAAGATGGGCTCAATAAAGGACAGAAATGGTATGAATATAACAGAAGCAGAAGGTATTAAGAAGAGGTGGCAAGAATACACAGAAGAACTGTACAAAAAAGATCTTCACGACCCAGATAATCACAATGGTGTGATCACTGACCTAGAGCCAGACATCCTGGAATGTGAAGTCAAGTGAGCCTTAGAAAGCATCACTACGAACAAAGCTAGTGGAGGTGATGGAATTCCAGTTGAGCTATTTCAAATCCTGAAAGACAATGCTGTGAAAGTGCTGCACTCAATATGCCAGCAAATTTGGAAAACTGAGCAGTGGCCACAGGACTGGAAAAGGTCTGTTTTCATTCCAATCCCAAAGAAAAGCAATGCCAAAGAATGTTCAAACTACCACACAACTGCACTCATCTCACATGTTAGCAAAGTAATGCTCAAAATTCTTCAAGCCAGGCTACAACAGTATGTGAACTGTGAACTTCCAGATATTCAAGCTGGATTTAGAAAGGGCAGAGAAACCAGAGATCAAATTGCCAACATCCATTGGATCATTGAAACAGCTAGAGAGTTCCAGAAAAACATTTATTTCTGCTCTATTGACTACGCCAAATCCTTTGACTTGTTTGGACCACAACAAACTCTGGAAAATTCTTAAAATGATGGGAATACCAGACCACCTTACCTGCCTCTTGAGAAATCTGTATGCAGGTCAGGAAGCAACAGTTAGAACTGGACATGGAACAACAGACTAGTTCCAAATCGGGAAAGGAGTATGTAAAGGCTGTATATTGTGACCCTGCTTATTTAATTTATACGCAGAGTACATCATTAGAAATATTAGGCTGAGTGAAGCACAAGCTAGAGTCAAGATTGCTGGGAGAAATATCAATTATCTCAGATATGCAGATGACACCACCCTTGTGGCAGAAAGTGAAGAACTAAAAAGCCTCTTGATGAAAGTGAAAGAGGAGAGTGAAAATGTTGGTTTAAAACTCAGCATTCAGAAAACTAAGATCATGGCATCTGGTCCCATCATTTCATGGCAAATACATGTGGAAACAGTGAGAGACTTTATTTTGGGGGGCTCCAAAATCACTGAAGATGGTGACTGCATCCATGAAATTAAAAGACATTCTTTCCTTGGAATAAAATTTATGACCAACCTAGACAGCATATTAGAAAGCAGACATTGCTTTGCCAACAAAGGTCCATCTAGTCAAAGCTATGGTTTTTCCCGTAGTCATGTATGTATGTGAGAGTTGGACTATAAAGAAAACTGAGTGCCAAAGAATTGATGCTTTTGAACTGTGGTGTTGGAGAAGACTCCTGAGAGTCCCTTGGACTGCAAGGAGATCCAAGTCCATCCTAAAGGAAATCAACTCTGAATGTTCATTGGAAGGACTGATGCTGAAGCTGAAACTTCAATACTTTGGCCACCTGATGTGAAGAACTGACTCATTTGAAAAGACCCTGATGCTGGGAAAGATTGAAGGTGGGAGGAGAAGGGGACGACAGAGGATGAGATGTTTGGGTGGCATCACCGACTCAATGGGCATGAATTTGAGTAAACTCTGGGAGTTGGTGATGGACAGGGAGGCCTGGCATGCTGCAGTCCATAGGGTCGCAAAGTGTCAGACACAACTGAGCGACTGAACTGAACTGAGTCATGGAAACAATCCAAATGCCCATTAATGTATGACTAGCTTAAGAAAGTGTGGTATATGTTGTTGTTGTTTGTTTCTTAGTTGCAAAGTCATGTCCAACTCTTTTTTGACCTCCTGGACCGTAGCCTGCCAGGTTCATCTCTCCCTGGGATTTCCCAGGCAAGAATACTAGAATGGGATTCCACTTCCCCAGGGGATCTTCCCAACGCAGAGATCAAGTCCATGTCTCCTGCACTGGCAGGTGCAGTCTTTACCACTGAGCCACAAGGGAAACCCCCGAAGCTCTGTTTTGTTGTTTAGTCACTGAGTCATATCTGACTGTTTTGGGACCCCATGGACTGTATCAAGGTTCTTCTGTTCATGACCTTTTGAAGGCAAGAATACTGGAGAGGGATAAATACAGTGGAATATTTGTTGTTGTTTTTCAGTCGCTCAGTCCCAACTCTTTGTAATCCCATGGACAGCAACACTCCAGGCTTCTCTGTCCTTCACCATCCATGGAGTTTCCTCAAATTCATGTCCACTAAGTCAATGATGCCATCCAGTCATCTCATCCTTTGTCACCCACTTCTCCTCCTGCCCTCAATCTTTTCCAGCATCATGGTCTTTTCCAATGAGTCAGATCTTCGCATCAAGTGGCCAAAGTATTGAAGCTTCAGTTTCAGCATCAGTCCTTCTAATGAATATTCAGGGTTTATTTCCTTTAGGATTGACTGGTTTAATCTCCTTGCTGCCCAAGGGACTCTCAAGAATCTTCTCCAGCAACACAGTTTGAAAGCTTAAATACTTTGGCACTCAGCCTTCTTTATGGTTCAAATATCACATTCATACTTGACCTTTGCTATCAGAGTGATGTCTCTGCTTTTTTGCACAGTGTCTAGGTTTGTCATAGTTTTTCTTCCAAGGAGCAAAAGTCTTTTAATTTCATGGCTTCAGTCACCATCTGTAGTGATTTTGGAGCCCAAGAAAATAAATAAAGTCTGTCACTTTTTCATTATTTCCCAATCTATTTGCCATGCAGTGATTGAACTAGATGCTATGATCTGAGCTTTTTGAATGTTGAGTTTTAGGCCAGCTTTTCCATTCTCCTCTTTCACCTTTGTCAACAGGCTCTTCACTTCTTCACTATCTGCCATAAGGGTGGTGTCACCTGCATATCTGAAGTTATTGATATTTCTTCCAGCAATCTGGATTCCAGTTTGAGATTTATCCAGCCTAGTATATTGCATGATGTTCTCTGCATATGTTAAATAAGCAGGCTGACAATATACAACCTTGATGGACTCCTTTCCCAATTTTGCACCAGTCTGAGGTTCCATATCTTGTTCTAATTGTTGCTTCCTGACCTGAGTACAGGCTTCTCAGGAGACAGGTAAGGTGGTTTGGTATTCTCATTTCTTTAAGAATTTTCCACAGCTTCTTGTGACCCACATAGTCAAAGGCTTTGACGTACTCACTGAAGCAGAAATAGATGTTTTTCTGAAATTCTCTTGATTTTTCTGGGATCCGAAGTATGTTGGCAATTTGATTTCTGATTTCTCTGCCTTTTCTAAATCCATCTTGTATATATGACAGTTCTCAATTCACGTACTGTTGAAGCCTAACTTGAATGATTTTGAACTTTACCTTGCTAGCACATGTTATGAGTGCAATGGCACAGTAGTTTGAATATACTTTGGCATTGCCCTTCTTCATGATTGGAATGAAAACTGATCTCTTCCAGCCTGGTTTCTGCTGCTGAGTTTTCCAAATTTGCAGGCATATTGAGTGCAACACTTTCACAGCATCACCAATAGGATTTGAAATAGCTCAGCTGTTTCATCAACTCCAACTCCACTAGCTTTGCTCATAGTGATGCTTCCTAAGACCCACTTGACTTTGCATTCCAGGATGTCTGGCTCTAGATGAGTGATCACACCATCGTGGTTATCTGGGTCATTGAGAACTTTTTTGTATAGTTCTGTGTATTCTTGCCACGTCTTTTAAAAATCTTCTACTTTTGTTAGGTCCATATCATTTCTGTCCTTTATTGTGCCCTTCTTTGCATGAAATGTTCCATTGGTAGCTCTAGATTTTCTTGAGCAATCTCTAGTCTTTCCCATTCTATTATTTTTCTTTTATTTCTTTGCATTGTTCAGTTAAGAAGGCTTTTTAATCTCTTCTTGTTATTCTTTGGAATTCTGCATTCAGATGAGTATATCTTTTCCTTTTCTCTTTTGCATTTTCTTTTCTCAGCTATTTGTAAGGCCTCCTCAGACAACAATTTTCACTTGTAGCATTTCTTTTTCTTGGGAATGGTTTTGGTCACCATCTCCTACACAATGTTACAAGCCTCCAACAATAGTTCCTCTGGCACTCTGTTTACCTGATCTAATCCCTTGAATCCATTTGTCACTTCAACTGTACAATCATAAGGGATTTGATTTAGGTCATATCTGGATGACCTAAATAGGTGGTTTCCCTACTGTTTCCATTTAAGTCTGAATTTGGCAATAAGGAGTTCATGATCTGAGCCACAGTTAGCTCCCAGTCTTATTTTGCTGACTGTGTGGAGCTTCTCCATTTTTGGCTGCAAAGACTATAATCAATATGATTTCGGTATTGACCATCTGGTGATGTCCATGTGTAAAGTCATCCCCTGTGTTTTTTGAAGAAAGTGTTTGCCATGACCACTGAATTTTCTTGGCAAAACTCTGTTAGCCTTTAATCTGCTTCATTTTGTATTCCAAGGCCAAACTTTCCTATTACTCCAGGTATCTCTTGACTTCCTACATTTGCATTCCAATCCCCTATGATGAAAAGGACATGTTTTTTTGGTGTTAGTTCTCGAAGGTCTTGTAGGTCTTCGAGAACTATTCCACTTAGCATCATTGGTTGGAGCATAGACTTGGATTACTGTGATATTGAATGATATGCCTTGGAAATGAACCGAGATCATTCTGTCATTTTTGAGATTGCACCCAAGTACTGCATTTTGAATCTTTTGTTGACTATGATGGCTACTCCATTTCTTCTAAGTGATTCTTGCCCACAGTAATAGATGTATTGGTCATGTGAATTAAATTCACCAATTCCCATCCATTTTAGTTCACTGATTTCTAAAATTTTGATTCACTCTTGCTATCTCTTGTTCGACCACTTCCAATTTTCCTTGATTCATGGAACTAACATTCCAGGTTCCTTGCAGCATTGCTTTTTACAGCATCAGACTACTTTCACCATTAGGTATATTCACAACTGGGCATTGTGTATGCCTAATTTGGCTCAGGCTCTATTCCTTATGGAGCTATTTCTCTGCTCTTCTCCAGTAGTATATTGGACACCTACTGACACCTTTCATATCTTTTGTGTCATATCTTTTTGCCTTTTCATAGTCTTCATGGGATTCTCAAAGCAAGAATGCTGAAGTGGATTGCCATTCCCTTCTCCAGGGAACCACATTCTGTCAAAACTTTCCATTTTGACCCATTCATCTTGGATGGCCCTACATGGCATAGCTCATAGTTTCATTGAGTTACACAAAGCTGTGATGCATATGATCATTTTGGTTCATTTTCTCTGACTGTGGTTTTCACTCTCTCTGTCCTCTGAAGGATGAGGGTAAGAGACTTTTGGAAGCTTCCTGATGAGAGGGACTGGCTGTGGGAAAAACTGGGTCTTGTTCTGGTAGGCAGGGCCATGCTCAGTGAATCATTCATCCAATTTTCTGCTTATTGGTGGGGTTGTGCTCTTCCTGTACTTTAACCTGACCAAAAGACTTATGCCAGCACACGGTGCCTCCCAGGAATAATGCTGCCAGTGTGCCTGACCCTGAAGCAGGCCACTGTCAGCCCACACCTGCACTGGAGACTTGCAAACACTCCCAGGCCAGTCTGGCTCAGCCCCTTGTAGGTCCATTGCTGCTTTCTCCTGGGTCCTGGTGCACACAAGGCTTTGTCTGTACCCTCCAAGACTCTCTGTTTCTTCAGTCCTGTGGAAGTTCCGTAATCAAATCCTGCTGCCCTTCACCACATTCCCTTGGTATTCTTAGTCCTTTGCTGGATTCCCAGGTTAGGAAGTCTGTGGTGGCGCCTAGAACTTTTGCAACAGTGTGAGAACTTCTTTGGTATTTTTCTGCAATTCATGGATTGCCCACCTGGTGGCTGTGTGGTGGGACTGATGCAACCTCCTCCAAGAGGACTTATGCCCCCACACCACTCCTCCCAGGACTCCTGAAGCCAGGGCCTGCATCCTCATAGCAGGCCACTGCTGACCCAAGCCTCTGAAGGAGACCTTCAAACACTCACAGGCAGGCCTGCTTCAGTCTCTTGTGGTGGTTCCTGCTCCTGTCTCTGGGTCCTGGTGCACACCAAGTGTCTCTGGAGGGTATTACTGGTATATTACTCGGTTGGTGAAAGTGTAATTGTGGGTTTTGACCACAAATTTTAAACCATTATAACTAAACTCAAACACATCTTTATTAGTCAAAATAGGAACCATTACAATCAACACATTTTTGTCAATGAGAAATAAGTTTGTTTATTCCTATAGCACAAAAACCCATGCTTCAGGATTCGATGAATTCTTGGAAAGCATTTTCTGCTTCTTACGGACTGTGGAAGCATTTTACCTTCAAAAAGTTGTTGAGATGCTTGAAGAAGTAATAGTCAGTTGGCAAAAAGTAAAGTGAGTATGGCGGATGAGGCAAAACTTCGTACTCCAATTCATTTAACTTTTGAAGCAGTTGTTATGTGATGTGCATTAGGGTGTCGGCATGGAGAAGAATTGGGGCCTTTCTGTTGACCAATGCTGGCTGCAAGAGTTGCAGTTTTTGGTGCATCTCATCGATTTGCTGAGCATACTTCTCAGATATAACGCTTTTGCCAGGATTCATTAAACTGTAGTGGGTCAGACTAGCAGCACCTTTTTTGATGTGGGTTTTGCTTTGGGAAGTGCTTTGAAGCTTCTTCTCCATTCAGTCATTGACCTGGTCATCATTGGCTGTCATATAAAATCCACTTTTCACCTCACATCACAATTTGATCAAGAAATGATTCATTGTCATTGCATAGAATAAGAGAAGAGGACACTTCAAAAGATGATTTGTTTTTACTTTCAGTCAGCTCACTTATTGAGCTTTTCCACCTTTCCAAATTGCTTCAAATACTGAATGAAACAAATGGTCAAACTTGAGTTCTTTGACAAATTCTTGTCTAGTTTTAAGAGGATCAGCTTCCATGATTTCTCTCAGTTCGTCATTGTCAACTTCAGATGACTGGCCACTATGCCCCTCATCTTCAAGGCTCTCATCTCCTTTGTAAAACTACTTGAACCACTACTGCACAATATGTTCATTTCCAGTTCCTGGACAAAATGAGTTGATGCTGCAAGTTGTTTCTGCTTCTTTATGACCCATTTAGCACTTGAATAAGAAAATCTCTTGAATTTGCTTTTTGTGTAACATCATTTCCATAGTCTAAAATAAATATAAAATATATAACGAGTAATGTCATCAGCAAAAAAAAAAAAAATAAAAAATAAAAAAAATTTGCATTAAAATAATGTATAACATAACCACATTTACTTAAGAACGTATTCCAACATCAAACAGCAAAGATCAACACAGCAAAACTGCAATTACTTTTGCACCAATAATATACATACATATATATATATATATATATATACACTGCTGCTGCTGCTAAGTCGTTTCAGTTGTCTCTGACTTTGTGTGACCCCATAGAAGGTAGCCCACCAGGCTCCTCCGTCCCTGGGATTCTCCAGGCAAGAACACTGGAGAGGGTTGCCATTTCCTTCTCCAATGCATGAAAGTGAAATGTGAAAGTGAAATCACCCAGTCGCGTCAGACTCTTCGCGACCCCAAGGACTGCAGCCCACCAGGCTCCTCTGTCCATGGAATTTTCCAGGCAAGAGTACTGGAGTGGGTTGCCATTGCCCCCCCCCCCCCCCCACACACACACACAGAAATATTACTCAGCCAAAAAAAATAAATATTGCTATCTGCAGAAACATGTATGGACCTAGAGATCATCCTACTGAGTGAAGTAAATCAGACAAAGACAAATATATATCACTTACACATGGAATCTAAAAAAATAAGATGCATCTATATATAAAACACAAACAGAGTTATGTTTTCTGTAGTAGACTTATGGTGTTCATAGAAATAAACTTTTGGCTACCAAAGGGGAAAGGGAGAGTGGGGAGGGAAAAAAAAATTAGGAGTATGGGATTGACAGACAAATGTGTGTGTGCTAAGTCACTTCAGTTGTGTCCGACCCTTTGCGATCCCATGGACTATAGCCCACCAGACTCCTCTTCCATGGGTTTCTCCAGGCAAGAATACTGGAGTAGGTTGTCATTTCCTTCTCCAGATAGACACATATCACTAAATATAAAATATGTAAGCAACAAGGACTTACTATATAACACAGGGAACAATATTCAATATCTTGCAATAATCTATAATGGAAATAATTTGAAAAACTATATATAACTGAATCACCTTTTATATACCTGAAACTTACACAATATCGTAAATCAACTATATTTACAATTTTTAAAAAAGTAAGAAAAATGCTAAAACATGCTGAAATTGTTTTCAACTGTCTTTCAATATGATATGAAGAGGAATGTTTAAGAAAATAATTTATTTCTAGGCAGTGACATATCAAATAAGGGACCACGGAGGCAGTTCATCCTAGTTGCAAGTCATATGGAGATGAATTGTCTGTAAATAATTTAAAAAGAGTAACAGACTCTACAAAAGTCTGCCTGTATTTTATTGTTGCCAGGCACTGACCATTCTTACCGCCCCTGCCTTAGAACACTACTGTTCCTGAATTGAGAGAGCTGTTCAAACTCCTAGTTTCAGTGCTGTTTCAAATTCATTGGAATCTAGTTGGAATTCCAAAATGTGGTATGAAAACATGACCCACTCCTTTATTGTGGCCTCCCTCAGTAATGATCTTTGCACTCATTCTCAGAGCAGAAATATGCTCTCTTTTTACTCATATGTTCCTTCAGTTCTCTTTTCCCCCTACTACTATTATCATAGTTCTAACTCCCTTTACATTCTAAATATTTGTATTATTTTATATTGTAAATGTATATGTTCATCTTTTATGTTGCCTATGTAGGAGTAAGTTTTATTTAATTTTTTGCTTCTCCTATAGAAAAAAAAGAAAAATGCTTTATGAAAAAGAGACCAGATAGGGATTGTCTTTGATAATATGTTCTTGAGGGATTATAATGACAAGATACCTTTTGAGTTGGATATATCCATTACTCCTACTTCAGTTGAAAAAATATGTAGTTTAGTGACTTTCTCTCTTGTCCTCGTCAATCTACTCATACTGCTTGGCTTAGTCTGATTACCTTCATCTCTTGTGTCCTAAAATAATCAATAAACAAAAAGTCAAATTACAGATTGCATATGCAAATAAATATGATTATAAAGGGAAAAAATGATTGGATAGCCAAATATAAAAGTGACTATAGAGACTTTTAAAGCAAGGTAAATTTTGTTATTTCCACATCTACTTGAATAATTCAAAATTAAGATGCTCAACATTGTGTTGACAAGATGAATTTTCTTTATCTCCTTTATATGTGGTACAGAAAATATCATGAAATAAATAAACCTGTTGCCCAACTAGTCAAGATTTTCTATCATTATTTTTTACTCTGGGATATTTTATACTATTTTTTTTCCTTAAGTAATTTCACCAAACCCATTTTAGCTAAAAAGCTCTCTTTTATAATTTTTCTCTCTTTTTAAAGAATCTCTAATGTTTTTAACAGCTGAGTAATATTCCATGGTGTATATGTACCACAGCTTCCTTATCCATTCATCTGCTGATGGGCATCTAGGTTGCTTCCATGTCCTGGCTATTATAAACAGTGCTGCGATGAACATTGGGGTGCACATGTCTCTTTCAGATCTGGTTTCCTCGGTGTGTATGCCCAGAAGTGGGGTTGCTGGGTCATATGGCATCTCTTCTCCTTACCCTCATCCTAATGGCATCAATATTTATTGAATACTTTGAAAAAGCACATGCTTTCATACAATGCTATTTTGTGACTGTTTTATATATGTAAAACAATGTCATGCTCAAAGTGCTTTATATCTTGGAAAAGCCTAAAGAAAAACATTTTAAAACAAAATAACCTAACTTCAACACCCTAGTTATAATCTTTGACAGGATCCTTTGACAGAATTTTCAAGGGCTCTTCAAGGGAGCTGGACACTGAGGCAGGGCTGCAGATGCAGAACTTTGATGTCTCTGCCTCATCAGCAGACAGAATCACCCCTACAGTTTTGGAACTCAGCTGAAATAAATAAGAATATATCTTTTTCTTTTTTACTCTATTTTTAATTGGAGGATAATTGCTTTGCAATATTGTGTTAGTTTCTGCCATACATAAACATGAATCAGCCACAGGCATACACATGTTCCCTTCCCTGTTGAGCCTCCCTCCCACCTCCCACACCATCCCACCCCTTTAGGTCATTACAGAGCACCAGGTCTGAGTTCCCTGCATCATACAGCTACATGAGTGCATTTTAAAACTTAAAACTTGATGTTGACTTTTTCAATTATCCACTTTATTTTTAATTCACTGAAATAATTTCTAAAAGAATCAATCATTTTTGTGTAGAAGGCTAGATACTTTATACACATCATAATGTACCAACTACAGATTCTGCCATGTTAAATTTTGTTTAGGTGTCATTACTTCTACCAAGTCAATTCTTATTTTTTTTTTAAAGAAGTGTAATTTACTTACAATATTATGTTAGGTTCAGGTGTACAACATTCAATATTTTTATAGCACATACTCCATATAAAGTTATTATAAAATATTGACTATATTCCTTGTGCTGCATATCATATCCTTGTAGCTTATTTAGTAGTTTGTACCTCTTAATTATCTACTAGTATTTCACCCATCCCTCCCCACTTCTCCCCACTTTGGTAGATTGTTCTCTGTATCTGTGAGTCTGTTTCTGTTTTGCTGTATTTGTTCATTTGTTTTTTTAAAATCCTCGTGTAAGAGAAAATATATAGTACTTGTCTTTATCCAACTTATTTCACTAAGGATAAAATGGCATATATACATAATGGAATATTATCAGCCATAAAAATGAAGTTTTGCCATTTACAACAACTTGGATAAATCTGGAAAGAATTATAATAACACTTCTATTTTACTGTTTTTTAACAAACTCCTCATTGTGGTTTAAGGAGAGAATGTAAGGGTCAAAAATCTATATTCTAAAATGTTTTGAGTCATTTTCTCTTTGAAGAGCCATTTCTGAAGTTTCCATATCTGAAGGCAAGTTATATACATATATCTAGAGTTGTTGCTGGTGAACATCTTTACCGTTGTCAATTATATCAACTTAATCTTTGAATGTTAAAATAGGAAAAATGAATTTAACTTTTTGTGTCTATGTGTAGTTATGATATATTGTTATTATTGTTATGTTTTTAAAAAAGATATGCTTCCTAGGATAAAGTATATGATTTTAAAGTTTCAGTTTTTAGAAAATTGTGGTGTTTCACTGTAGATAATCTTATATTGGATTATGTGCTATTTATTATTACATATGGTCATTTATTTTTTTTTTTCTAGTAGTTTAAAATTTTATTCAAATATTTGTGCAAATTTTCCCTACAGACTTTGGATAAGATTCTGATGTGATATACTAGTCTTATTGTAGGTATTCACCATTTCTAAATTTCATTGCCAGAAATATACATTATATAATTGTAATTTTGGTAAATGTTTTCATATATTCATATCTCTGGTTATTTCAGAAAAGTCTTATTTAGAAAATTAGCTACTAGGGGGCTTCCCTTTTAGCTCAGTTGGTAATCTGCCTGCAGTGCAGGAGACCCGGGTTTGATCCCTGGGTTGGGAAGATCCCCTGGAGAAGGAAATGGCAACTCACTCCAGTATCCTTGCCTGGAATATCTCATGGACACAGGAGATTGGTGGGCTGCAGTACATGGGGTCACAGATAGTCAGGCATGACTGAGCGACTAACACTTACTTACTTACTTACTTACTTACTAGGCCAGTTACATAAGTATCAAAGGAAATTGAGTAGACTAACATTAGTATTAGTTTGACCCATTAGGCATCCTCTCATATACAGATTGAAGGAATCAAATGAAACAAACCTTAAGATTTCTTCCAGCTTCAAATTCTAATTGCAACTAAATAACAATGTGCTAAAATTGAGCACTCTGTCAGGCACATGTCCTCAGCAAAACTGAAAAGCGAGACCCTGAAAAACTTGTCCAAAGCAATGGAAGTGAGTTGCAAGTAGAGAGTACAGACAGGTCTTCTGGTTTCCAAAATGCCAACCTGCTTCCTAAATGCCAAAGACTGAAGCCCAGAGGAAGTTTACTTTAGTAATATTCACCTGCCTTCATATAATACACACCAAAATGGGGAGTTTATTAAAAGAAAAACAAGGACAATTTATCTGGTTCCTAACCTGAGAATTTCACCAATAAAACTCCTGGACTCCAAAATAAATGCTCATTTTTTTTTCAAATGAAGAATACATTCAGTTCAGTCCTTTGATTTTCTCCTATTTACTAAAATGATCATTTCTATAATAGCTGAGACAAATTTTGTGGATCCCAGGTTTACCCCACCTCTAGTAAAGTATTTTTATTCTCTTTAATCCCTTAACTACGTTTAGTTACAATGTGAATGATGTTTCAGTAAAAACTCTACTATGCAAGATTCATGTGATTTGAGTCCTAATTTTGACTTTTCTACTAAATACAAGTTCTCTGGAACCTTGGTATTTTCATGTAAACACTGCTATAAGTACAATCATACCCTGCAAGTATATTAACATTTAACAAGTATTTTCATAATCAAAAAATAAATATTTTACATCTAATTAAACACAACTTTCAGGGAACATTTGTTATTACCTACATTTTGACAATGCAGAAACAGATTCACCATGATTAAATCTTAGGGGAACTTCCTATATCACCATAGCAGACAGTCAAACTAGATGAAATTCCACTTCTATTTTATAAGATTATCTGTGTGATTCATAAAAATTTGTCCACTCAACTTGCTCAATTACATATTCTTTCACAATTATATTGTGTTTTAATAACTCTTTCCTGAATAAAGATTAAAATCATCTTAAATCACTATTGGTTTAAATTTCATCAGTCCAGTTCTTTGGCCCATTTTTTGATTGGGTCGTTTATTTTTCTGGAATTGAGCTTCAGGAGTTGCTTGTATATTTTTGAGATTAATCCTTTGTCTGTTTCCTCATTTGTTATTATTTTCTCCCAATCTGAGGGCTGTCTTTTCACCTTACTTATAATTTCCTTTGTTGTGCAAAAGCTTTTAATTTTCATTAGGTCCCATTTGTTTATTTTTGCTTTTATTTCCAATATTCTGGGAGGTGGGTCATAGAAGATCTTGCTGTGATTTATGTCGGAGAGTGTTTTGCCTATGTTCTCCTCTAGGAGTTTTATAGTTTCTGGTCTTACATTTAGATCTTTAATCCATTTTGAGTTTACTTTTGTGTATGGTGTTAAGAAGTGTTCTAGTTTCATTCTTTTACAAGTGGTTGACCAGTTTTCCCAGCACCACTTGTTAAAGAGATTGTCTTTTTTCCATTGTATATCCTTGCCTCCTTTGTCAAAGATAAGGTGTCCAAAGAAGACATACAGATGCCTAACAAACACATGAAAAGATGCTCAACATCACTCATCATCAGAGAAATGCAAATCAAAACCACAATGAGGTACCATTACACGCCAGTCAGGATGGCTGCTATCCAAAAGTCTACAAGCAATAAATGCTGGAGAGGGTGTGGAGAAAAGGGAACCCTCTTACACTGTTGGTGGGAATGCAAACTAGTACAGCCACTATGGAAAAGAGTGTGGAGATTTCTTAAAAAACTGGAAATAGAACTGCCATATGACCCAGCAATACCACTTCTGGGCATACACACTGAGGAATCCAGATCTGAAAGAGACACGTGCACCCCAATGTTCATCGCAGCACTGTTTATAATAGCCAGGACATGGAAGCAACCTAGATGCCCATCAGCAGACGAATGGATAAGGAAGCTGTGGTACATATACACCATGGAATATTACTCAGCCGTTAAAAAGAATTCATTTGAATCAGTTCTAATGAGATGGATGAAACTGGAGCCCATTATACAGAGTGAAGTAAGCCAGAAAGATAAAGAACATTACAGTATACTAACACATATATACGGAATTTAGATAGATGGTGGCGATAACCCTATATGCAAAATAGAAAAAGAGACACAGAAGTACAGAACAGACTTTTGAACTCTGGGGGAGAACGTGAGGGTGGGATGTTTTGAAAGAACAGCATGTATGTTACCTATGGTGAAACAGATCACCAGCCCAGGTGGGATGCATGAGTCAGGTGCTCGGGCCTGGTGCACTGGGAGGACCCTGAGGAGTCGGGTGGAGAGGGAGGTGGGAGGGGGGATCGGGATGGGGAATACGTGTAACTCTATGGCTGATTCATATCAATGTATGACAAAACCCACTGAAATGTTGTGAAGTAATTAGCCTCCAACTAATAAAATAAAATTAAAAAAAAAAAATAAAACATGGTCTTTTTCCTAAAGAATATTGCAATCTAGTATAGGCAATAAAGTGTTGTTATGGAAGTTGAAGATTTCCATGTTATAAAGAAAGTGATAAAGTTAGGCTATTCTAGTTCCGAGATAGCAGACTCAGTGCTAAGCAAGGAACAGAGAGATGCAATGGGTTGGATGGTGAACACATGAGTTGACATCAGTCCAAAGAAGAAGCAAATATGTGGCTCTGGCCAAGAGTTGCCATCACAAAATATGGTCCCAGGGATGCCAGTTCTCCAAATTTCCAAGGAATGCCAGAAACCTGGATTTTTACTAGAAATTCTGTGATTTTTTAAATGTTGGCAATCAATTTAAAGTATAAAGTAGGTGGTAAAGAAGAAAAGTTCTTAAATCCCATACACGCAGGTTGGGAAGATTCCCTGGAGGCAGGCATAGCAACCCACTCCAGTTCTCACTCGGTAAGAATCCCATGGACACAGGAACCTGGTGGCTACAGTCTATAGGCTTGCAAAGAGTCAAACATGACTGAATAGACTTAACATGCATAAATAATAAAAATAACAATTTTATTTTACTTATTATGTGTCAGGCTCTTCTAAATGCTCTGCATTTAGTCTCAAATAACTTCCCGAGATATATACATTATCATCTCCATTTTAGAGATGAGTAAAACTGAGTCAAATAAGGATTAATTAGCCCCAGATCACACAACTAGTATATGATAGACATAGGATTCAAACCCAGGCAGTTGGCTCAAGAGCACAATGGTGGTTAATGCATCCTTAATGAATACCGTCAGTCAGAATTCCCCAGAATTGGTGCTGGGACGTCAGGGCAGGGTTTTAGAAGGTCCCTGAAGGACCAGATATTAACTCTTCAGTGGATAGTTTAAGAAGAGGTCTAAGGGCCCCAGGGAAACAGGACAGTTAGAGAAGTTTAGAGGCTTGAGAAACCTTCAAGGGATTCTTGTCAGCAGCTGCTTATCAACCTGTATGGAAATCTTTATCAAGTAGCTGGCATTATAGGTGTAGCTGACAATCTCCTGGTTGCACCATTAAGTTGAACATGCAGGGCCTGATGTGTGAAGTGAAATCGTTCAGTTGTGTCCGACTTTTTGTGACCCCATGGACTGTAGCCTACCAGGATCCTCTGTCCATGGAGTTCTCCAGGCAAGAATACTGGAGTGGGTTGCCATTTAGTAAGTACTAAATAGATGTTAGTCATGATTGTCTTTACCCAGGTACCATGCTTTACTGAGGATCTCTGGTCAAAGATACCTCTTTCTAGGCTACCCCACGGGCCATTAACTCATGAGAGATGATTCCCATTCAGGCAGGCTCTAATCCCTCCCTTATCTAAGCATCTCTAGACTCTGAACACAATAAACTAGGGGAAACTCTCAGAGAGGTGAGGTGGTCTGAGGGTTCCCCAGGAAGTCAATTACTCATGCTTGTATCCTGCAGCACTGTTATTAAACAGGCAGACTATTTTATAACTAGAGTCTTCGGATAGTCAGGAAAACTGGAGCAAGTTTAAACAGAATAGGGGACACTTGAACTAAAGATTGAAAGAAATGAATAAACAAGGTTAGAAAAATCATGAGCACAAACACAGATATGTGTGAACATACAAATCTAACATGCTTAATTGAGACAGTCTCAAAATTCCACTACAACAGGTTGATTCTGATTTCTTTTAACTTTTCCACCAGAGAAGTCTTTCTCACTTTAGAAACATTTCTACTATCATTTCATCGTATGACTTCAGCTCAGACACATTTCATATTACAAAATATTTTCATAATTCATATTTTTCTCATCACAACATTTGCTCTGAAAGTTGTTTATATTGTTTAATAAGCTTGTCATTTTGTATTTCAAATCAGTGGCTGATCAAATCAACTAAAAAATTTAACTCTAATGGATTAAATTTGACATAATTTGACTTAATGTTTCTTTCCAATAGAGTAACCAGTGTTATTTATTATTTGCATATCACTAGTTCTGTTCATTTACTTTTAATTTTCTCTAACAGTTATCTTCTTAATGTAAATACTTTAAAAAATCTTTATTTTAACCCCTGTGTGAGCTTAGTTGTTTCAGTTATGTCTGACTCTGTGTGACCCTATGGACTGTAGCCTTCCAGGCTCTTCTATCTATAGGGTTTTCCAAGGCAAGAATACCAGAGTGGGTTGCCATGCCCTGCTGTATGGGGCTTTTCCAACCCAGGGATTGACTCCATGTCATCCCCTGCATCTTCTGCATTGCAGGTGGATTATTTACCACTGAGTCCCACAGGAGGCCCTTAACCCCTGTATACTGGCTATAGTCTGAGGTATAATCATTATTTCACTTACCATACACTTTGATTTTGTTAATGAAGGGAGGTGCATGAAAAAGTAAGCAAATAAAAGCAAAAACCAATTGTTTTTTTGTTTTTGTTTCCTTACTTTTTCATGAACCTCCCCTCATTAACAAAATCAGACTTCGGGTTTGACATGTACACAGTGCTATATTTAAAATGGATAAGCAAAAAGTACCAACTGTATAGTATAAGGGGAAAACTCATTTTAAGTTCTAATGTGTTAGAAATAGTGTTAAAAAGATCACTGAATATAAATTTAAAAGAATATATCAAAGAGAAAATAATTTCATTTCCTTAAAATGTATTCTTCAAAGGAGAAGAAAATGCATTAAAAATATTTTCAGAAAAGATATTTCAAGGAACACATTGCAAACTTACATAATGTTATCTAAAAATATCCATACCTATTAACCATAATTCCCACTTCTGGCAACTTGTTCTAAGAAATAATTCAAAAATTATATTCATGTCCAGTACTAACTTTGTTATAATAGTGAAAACTTGCAAGCAGCATAGTGATACCTTATGGTGAATGATGCTGGACCAGCTTCAGGACCAGAGACCAGGCTTGATCACTCAGAGGTTTTGTTGGCAGAAGTTTTCTTACAGTGAAAAAGGGCAGAGAAAGCTTCTGACACAGACATCAGAAGGGGGATAGAGAGTGCCCCACACACTAGTCTTGTCTTATCAAGACCTTACATACTTTTACTAGATCCACTTCCACAACATGCATCTTAAATTAGCAAGATTAGAACTAACAATAGAAAGGTCTTACCAGACCCACTCCCACAACATATATCTTAAGATAACAAGATAAGGCAGAAGGCTCTTGTTAACAAGGAGAAACACGTCCTCAAGCAAGATACATTGTTATATAATCACTGTTGCTGCTGCTAAGTGCTTCATCTTGTCTGATTCTGTGCGACCCCATAGACTGCAGCCCACCAGGCTCCCCGGTCACTAGTACAGAGCTTAAGGAAAAACATACCTTTGAGCAAGATGAGTTGTTTAGTTGTGTAGTCATTAGCTCTGGCCTTAAAGGAAATAATTTCTTACGCGACTAAGATGAAAGAATGTAGGAAAAAAAAGAACATTTCTCCCATTCTCCTCAAGAGTCCTGGACCTCTTTCTCCTCCTTAAGGGCCCTGGATCCCTTCCTACTTGAGGGCCTCAGACTCCTTATCAACCTATTTAAGAATTAGCTCTCTCATTACCCCCTTTTTCTTTTAGAAGAATAAGGCTGCTGAGGGGAAAGTGGTGTACCTCTCATTCTGTAGATACTTCCTGCTGGCCAGGGGCACATGCCCTAAATTGTTAAGGCAGCGTATTTTCCTTACCCTTATATTGAGGGTCTCTGATCCAGGGAACCTAAATAATAGTTGGTAGAGGTTGCGGCATTTGTATCAGATTGAACAACCATTTGTAACCTAAAAGTTTTTGTGTGGCTAGAAACAAATCCAGCTACATAGTTACAGATATAGGGAGCATACAGCAAAAACAAAAAACATAATTAACATGAAAAGTTACATTATATCCATAGCTACATCAGTTCATTTTAGGATTGTTAGACATCATCAGACTAAGAAGAGGTGTCACGTATGATTGTTGTTGGTGAAGGTATTTGCAGAGTTAAAGAAAGTTTTTTTCCTTGAAGCAGAGAAACCCACCATGTGAAGCCTTCAACCGATGAGGAGGGGAGCTCTCTGCAGACCAAACAATTAGTCTTACTGTGGAGGCTGAGTCCGACGGACCACGCAGAAGCGTGGCCGTGAGGAGCTACCCCTCGCCAAGGTCAGGGGCAGCGATCCTGAGCGCCAGGCTGCAACAGCGCAAGAGCGGCCAAGAGGAGCTAACCCACGTTGGAGGTCGGGGGCGGCGGAGAGGAGCTACCCCACACCTGAGGCCAGAGGCGATGGCCGAGAGAAGCTACCCAACGCCCCCTGGCGGCCGCGCAAAGGAGCTACCCCACCTCCAAGAAGCGGCTGCTGCAGGCGCAGGAGGGCTGAGAGGTGCTACTCCATATTCAAGGTCAGGAGGGGCGGCCATGAGAAGATACCCCTCATCCAAGGTAAGGAGCAGTGGCTGCGCTTTGCTGAAGCAGCCATGAAGAGACACCCCACGTCCAAGGTAAGAGAAACCCACGAAAGAGGGTAGGTGTTTCAAGAGGTCTTCAGAGGGCAGACACACTAAAACCATAATCACAGAAAACTAGCCAATCTGATCACAGGACCACAGTCTTGTCTAATTCTATGAAACTAAGCCATGCCATGTGGGGCCACCCAAGACGGATGGGTCATGGTGGAGAGGTCTGACAGAATGTGGTCCACTGGAGAAGGGAATGGCAAACCACCTCAGTATTCTTGCCTTGAGAACCCCATGAACAGTATGAAAAGGCAAAATGATAGGATACTGAAAGAGGAACTCCCCAGGTCGGTAGGTGCCCAGTATGCTACTGGAGATCAGTGGAGAAATAACTCCAGAAAGAATGAAGGGATGGAGCCAAAGCAAAAACAATACCCAGTTGTGGATGTGACTGGTGATAGAAGCAAGGTCCAATGCTGTAAACAGCAATATTGCATAGGAACCTGGAATGTTAGGTCCATGAATCAAGGCAAATTGGAAGTGGTCAAAAACAGGAGATGGAAAGAGTGAATGCTGACATTCTAGGAATCAGTGAACTAAAATGGACTGGAATGGGTGAATTTAAATCAGATGACCATTATATCTACTACTGTGGGCAGGAATCCTTTAGAAGAAATGGAGTAGCCATCATGGTCAACAAAAGAGTCTGAAATGCAGTACTTGGATGCAATCTCAAAAATAACAGAATGATCTCTGTTCGTTTCCAAGGCAAACCATTCATTATCATGGTAATCCAGGCCTATGCCCCAACCAGTAACCCCGAAGAAGCTGAAGTTGAACAGTTCTATCAAGACCTACAAGACCTTTTAGAACTAATACCCCAAAAGGATGTCCTTTTCATTATAGGGAACTGGAACGCAAAAGTAGGAAGTCAAGAAACACCTGGAGTAACAGGCAAATTTGGCCTTGGAATACAGAATGAAGCAGGGCAAAGGCTAATAGAGTTTTGCCAAGAGAACGCACTTAGCAAACACCCTCTTCCAACAACACAAGAGAAGATTCTACACATGGACATCACTAGATGGTCAACACCAAAATCAGATTGATTATATTTTTTTGCAGCCAGAGATGGAGAAGCTCTATACAGTCAGCAGAAACAAAGACTGGGAGCTGACTGTGGCTCAGACCATGAACTCCTTATTGCCAAATTCAGACTTAGATTGAAGAAAGTAGGGAAAACAACTAGACCATTCAAGTATGACCTAAATCAAATCCCTTGTGACTATACAGTGGAAGTGAAAATAGATTTAAGGGACTAGATCTGATAGACAGGGTGCCTGATGAACTATGGATGGAGGTTCATGACACTGTACAGGAGACAGGGATCAAGACCATCCCCATGGAAAAGAAATGCAAAAAGGCAAAACGGTTGTCTGAGGAGGCCTTACAAATAGCTGTGAAAAGAAGAGAAGCAAAAAGCAAAGGAGAAAAGGAAAGATATACCCATTTGAATGCAGAGTTCCAAAGAATAGCCAGGAGAGATAAGAAAGCCTTCCTCAGTGATCAATGCAAAGAAATAGAGGAAAACAACAGAATGGGAAAGACTAGAGATCTCTTCAAGAAAATTAGAGATACCAAGGGAATATTTCATGCAAAGATGGGCTCAATAAAGGACAGAAATGGTATGGACCTAACAGAAGAAGAAGATATTAAGAAGAGGTGGCAAGAATACACAGAACTGTACAAAAAAGATCTTCACGACCCAGATAATCATGATGGTGCGATCACTCACTTAGAGCCAGACATTCTGGAATGTGAAGTCAAGTGGGCCTTAGAAAGCATCACTATGAACAAAGCTAGTGGAGGTGATGGAATTCCAGTTGAGCTATTTCAAATCCTAAAGGGTGATGCTGTGAAAGTGCTGCACGCAATATGCCAGCAAATTTGGAAAAGTGAGCAGTGGCCACAGGACTGGAAAAGGTCAGTTTTCATTCCAATCCCAAAGAAAGGCAATCCCAAAGAATGCTCAAACTACTGCACATTTGCACTTCATCTCACAGGCTAGTAAAGTAATGCTCAAAATTATCCAAACCAGGCTTCAGCAATACGTGCACTGTGAAATTCCAGATGTTCAAGCTGGTGTTAGAAAAGGCAGAGGAACAGATTTCAAATTGCCAACATTCGCTGGATCATCAATAAAGCAATGGAGTTCCAGAAAAACATATATTTCTGCTTTACTGACTATGCTAAAGCCTTTGACTGTGTGGATCACAATAAACTGTGGAACATTCTGAACGAGATGGGCATACCAGACCATCTGACCTGCCTCTTGAGAAACCTATATGCAGGTCAGGAATCAACATGACCTTCTAACAGGAAGTTAGAAGTGGACATGGAACAACAGACTTGTTCCAAATAGGAAAAGGAGTATGTCAAGGCTGTATATTGTCACCCTGCTTATTTAACTTCTATGCAGAGTACATCATGAGAAACACTGGGCTAGATGAAACACGAGCTGGAATCAAGATTTCTGGGAGAAATATCAATAATCTCAGATATGCAAATGACACCACCCTTATGGCAGAAAGTGAAGAGGAACTAGAAAGCCTCTTGATGAAAGTGAAAGAGAAGAGTGAAAAAATTGGCTTAAAGCTCAACATTCAGAAAACTAAGATCATGGCATCTGGCCCCATCACCTCATGGGAAATAGATGGGGAGACAGTGGAAACAGTGTCAGACTTTATTTTTTTTGGGCTCCAAAATCACTGCAGATGGTGATTGCAGCCATGAAATTAAAAGACGTTTACTCCTTGGAAGGAAAGTTATAACCAACCTAGATAACATATTAAAAAGCAGAGACATTACTTTGCCAACAAAGGTCCGTCTAGTCAAGGCTATTTTTTTTCCAGTGGTCATGTATGGATGTGAAAGTTGGACTGTGAAGAAAGCTGAGTGCCAAAGAATTGATGCTTTTGAACTGTGGTGTTGGAGAAGACTCTTGAGAGTCCCTTGGACTGCAAGGAATTCCAACCAGTCCATCCTAAAGAAGATCAGTCCTGGGCATTGGAAGGACTGATGTTGAAGCTGCAACTCCAATACTTTGGCCACCTCATGTGAAGAGTTGACTCATTGGAAAAGACCCTGAGGCTGGGAGAGATTGAGGGCAGGAGGAGAAGAGGACGACAGAGGATGAGATGGATGGATGGCATCACCGACTCGATGGACATGTGTTTGATTAATCTCTGGGAGTTTGTGATGGACAGGGAGGCCTGGCGTGCTGTGATTCATGGGGTTGCAATGAGTTGGACACGACTGAGTGACTGAACTGAACTGAACTGAACTGTGTGTGGGAGCTGGGTCAGCAGTCATCACCAGAGTTCTTATAATGTCCGTTCAAAGGTTGAAAGCTGAGTCACCTAGTTAGTTAATTCTTGGGCTTCAGGTTCTATGTTAATATCTGCTTATGTGTGCAAAAACGGTCTTCCTTAGAGAGAGTTCAAAAAGAGACAGTTCCTTTTTCTCAGGGGCATATTGAGCCCTCATTAAAGTTATGGGTAAAACATTACACCTCCTAGAGTAATGGAAACAAAAACAAAAGTAAACAACGGGACCTAAATAAACTTAAAAGCTTTTGCACAATGAAGGAAGCTACAAGCGAGGTGAAAGGACAGCCTTCAGAATGGGAGAAAATAATAGCAAATGAAGCAACTCATGAATTAATCTCAAAAATATACAAACAACTCCTGCAGCTCAATTCCAGAAAAATAAGCGATCCAATAAAAAAATGGGCCAAAGAACTAAACAGACATTTCTCCAAAGAAGACATACAGATGGCTAACAAACACATGAAAAGATGCTCAAAATCACTCATTATCAGAGAAATGCAAATCAAAACCACAATGAGGTATCATCTCACGCCAGTCAGAATGGCTGCTATCAAAAAATCTACAAACAATAAATGCTGCAGAGGGTGCGGAAAAAAAGGAACCCTCTTGCACCGTTGGTGGGAATGCAAACTAGTACAGCCACTATGGATAACAGTGTGGAAATTCTTTAAAAACTGGAAATAGAACTGCCATATGACCCAGGAATTCCACTGCTGGGCATACACACCAAGGAAACCAGAATTGAAAGAGACACGTGTATCCCAATGTTCATCGCATCACTGTTTACAATAGCCAGGACATGGAAGCAACCTAGATGTCCACTGGCAGACGAATGGATAAGAAAGCTGAGGTACATATACACAATGGAATATTACACAGCTATTAAAAAGAATGCATTTGAATCAGTTCTAATGAAGTGGATGAAACTGGAGCCTATTATACAGAGCAAAGTAAGCCAGAAAGAAAAACACTGATACAGTATACTAATGCATATATATGGAATTTAGAAAGATGGTAATGATGACCCTATATGTGAGACAGCAGAAGAGACACAAATGTAAAGAACAGACTTTTGGACTCTGTGGGAGAAGGTAACAGTGGGATGATCTGAGAGAACAGCATTGAAACATGTATATTATCATATGTGAAACAGTTTGCCAGTCCAGGTTCAATGCATGATACAGGGTGCTCATGGCTGGTGCACTGGGATGACCCAGAGGGATGGGATGGGGAGGGAGGTGGGAGGGGGATTCAGGATGGGGAACACATGTACACCCATGGCTGATTCATGTCAATGTATGGCAAAAACCACTACAGTATAGTAAAGTAATTAGCTCCCAATTAAAATAATTAATTAAAAAAAGAAAAAAATAGCAAAATAACAGAAAAAAGATTATTATTATTTTATTTATTTATTATCATTATTATTATTACAAGGTTATTACAAGATATTGACTATAGTTCCCTGTGTTGTATAGTAAAACTTTGTTGCTTGTTGCATATCCATATTTTTTTAAATTAGAAATCTATCATCCTATTCATACTAAGTCAAACAAATGGAATCAAAGTGTCATAAGTTTTTTAGTTAGGCAAAAATTCATAAGTTTTCTAAAATATATGCATTATACATATATTCCAGTGCCAAGTCACTTCAGTCATGTCCGACTCTTTGTGACCCCATGGACTATAGCCCACCAGGATCCTTGGTCCATGGGATTCACCAGGAAAGAATACTGGAGTACGTTGCCATTTCCTTCTCCATATATATATATGTATACAATGGCTTTTCTACTATGCTTGACAAAGGCTTGAGAAAGAACATTAAAAAAAAAAAACCCACGAGATGGAGATATTGGATAACATAAATTAATGAAATGGGAACATTGAATATGAAATAGGAAAACTGAAACAAATTAGATAAAAATAAAAGATTTTCATGTAGTCCAGTTGTTTTATAAGCATGCTCATTAGAAACATGTTTGGAGCTTTGGCAAAAAAAAAAAAAAAAAAAAAAAAAGAGAGAGAAAAGCAATACCTGGGCATTTATATTTTTTCAAAAAATTTCAAGATAATTCTGATATGCATCTGGGTTTTAAAAAGTGATTACAGGCTTTTGTTTTTTGCTTTTTTTATTAAATGGTAGTTTTGGTGATATAGAGGTCTATTAATTTTCTGTTGACCAAGCATGATACAATGGTATTATGTGAGAGTGTGCGTGCTAGTCTCTCAGTTGTGTCTGACTCTGTGACTCCAAAGACTGTAACCTTCCAGGCCCCTGTGTCCAGGTGATTCTCCAGGCAAGAATACTGGAGTGGATTACCATTCCTTTCTCCAATTAAGTGAGTAATAGTTACATAATCACAATAATAAAATATGCTTAACAATTTTCACAATCAATAGGCAGACAAAAGATGAAAGATAATTACAATTGCAAGCTATAATAGAAATATGATTAATCTAACAATATAAAATAATTACATATGGTTTGGGGGGTCAAGCAGAGTGATGTGGTAAGTGGAAGGGCATACATGCACATGTTTTCATCTGCCCAGCCAGTCTATGTCTTTTTTTTTTTTTAATTAGTTGGAGGCTAATTACTTCACAACATTTCAGTGGGTTTTTTCATACATTGATTGCCATGAAGATACTGTGAGGGGGCTAGTGTGACACAGTGGAGGCAGACCAGAGAAAAGCCTTGACCCAAGAGAAGGAAAAAATCATTCCCATGGGAAGGCTCTGACTCTGTACTCTAACTCCACCCGCTAACAGAACAAAGGACCCCACCTTAGCGAATGCCAAAGAAGGAGAGTGAGCCAGCTGTGGTCTGCAGCTCCAGAGGTAGAGAAGTAGGCTTGAGTGCCAAAGGTGGAAGGTGGGGGGCTGCTACAGTTTTGGCCCCAGGGATTACAGCTATCACCAAACTATGAGTGGCTGCAGGTCACTGCCCACGTCTTGCTGGGAGCCTAAGTGACTTGGCTATACCAAGGGAGTCATAACCCAGAACCAACTCTCCTGGGGAAGTGCGAGACCTGCCTCAGATTGTGGCAACCTCCCACAGGTACCAGCCATGGCAGACAATCCCAACACAGCCCAGCTGTGTCTGCTGTACCCCTCCCTCTCCCCACTTACAACTGAGCAATTGAGCCCTAATTGTCTGGGAAGAGAACATGCCCTGGAAAGGAACATATAGCAGAAGTGGGTCCAATTGGAACACCAGGAGCTCCATGAGTAAAGGAGAGGGGGAAACTGCCCTTGCAGTTGCAGGGGAAGTGGATTAAATTCCCACAATTAGCCTGAGACTGTGGAATGTGGGGGCAATTGTAGACTTTGAAAGCAAGTACAAACGGATAAAGGCAAGATCTGAGACTGAGCTGACCCCACACAGTCCACAAGAGGTCCAGAGACATTTGAAAACATCTTGGAGGACTTTCTGAGTAGGCAAACTGACTAGTCAGGGGAAATAAAACATTCACAGACAAGCAAATATTAAGAGAATCCAGCATCATCATACCAGCTTTACAACAAATGCTAAAGGAGCTTCTCTAGAAAGGAAAACACAAGAGAAGGAAAAGGTCTACATTAAAAAAAAAAAAAAAAAAAGCAAGAGCAATAAATTAAATGGCAATAGGATTATATATATCAATAATTACCTTAAATGCAAATGGACTAGAAACTCCAAGCAAAAGACATAGATTGGCTGAATGTATACAAAACCAAGACCAATACAGTCTGAATGGACTAAGACAGGGTTTTCCAGAATATAATAGCATCTGATCACTAGACTGAATAAAGAAAATCTACCCTCCCCAGTGTGGCCAATATCCAACCTGCTGAAGAGCCCTAGTAGGACAAAGAAGTATAATGAGTGTGAATTCTCTTTCTTTTCTTGAACTTGGATGTCCACATCTTCTCCTCTTGGACAGATTCTCAGGCTTTCAGACTCCTGGACATAGACCTGTGGCCCCCAGTCTAAGGTCTTGGGACTGAAGCTTAATTTTACCAGTGACTTTCCTGGTTCTCCAGCTTAAAGACAACAGGTCATGAACAAACCAGCACCCATAATGGCTTAAACTAATTTCCATAATAAATCTTCTTTTACATGTATATATATATATTATATATATGTATATGTGTATATATATATGTATATACACACAAATACATATATATATATATGTATTCACACAAATACATACATATATATTTATACAAAACCTCCCATTGATTCTGCTTTTCTGATGGATGTTGATTATACATACCATGTAGTAATAAAAGTTTAGTGATCTCCCAGATAGATTGTAAAAATTCATGTTTTATATATCCCTATGTGTATTTATAGGAGTTACTGATTCAATAGTGGATATAAAAGGAAATTGGAAATAAAAGGAAAGCAGGAATAGTAATACTCATATCAGGTAAAATGACTTTAAAATAAAGACTATTACAAGAGACAAGGAAGGTCATTACATAATGATCAAGGGATTAATCCAAGAAGAAAATATAACAATTATAAACATAGGTGCACCCAACATAAATAGGCAAATGTTAGCAACTGTGAAAGGGGAAATCAACAGTAACACAGTAATAGTGGGGGATTTCAATACCCCACTGACACCAATGTACAGATCACCCAGACAAAAATTAATAAAAAAGCTTTAGATACATTGGACCAGTTTTACCTAATAGATACCTACATGGCATTTTATCCAAAAACAATAGATTTCACATCTGTTTATCTTCTAAATAGATTTCTCAAGTGCATATGGAACATTCTCCAGGATAGATCACATCTTGGGTCACAGATCAAGCCTTGGTAAATTTTTAAAAACTGAAATCATTTCAGGCATCTTTTCTGACCACAACAAGGTAGATTAAGTTGGAAATGAACTACAAAAACACAAAGACATAGATGGTAAACAATATGTTTCTGAAGAACCAACAGATTACTGAAGAAATAAAAAAGGAAATAAAAATGTTCAGGGAAACAAATGACAGAAACACAGCAACTCAAAACCTATGAAATTCAATAAAATTTTATAGTAATACAAGCCTACCTCAAGAAACAAGAGAAACAACAAATAAACAGCCTAATGATACTCTTAGAGGAACTAAAAAAATAACCAAAAAACACAAAGTCTGTAGAAGGAAATAAACCATAAAGATCAGCACAGAAATAAATGAAAAAGAAATGAATGAGAAAATAGCAAAGGCCAATAAAATTCGACACTGGTTCTTTGAGAAGATATACAAAATTGACAGTTCGTTAACCAGACTCATCAAGAAAAAAGGGAGAAGACTCAAATCAATAAAGCTAGAAATTGAAGAGGGAGACGTTATAACAGATAACATAGCAATACAAAGGATCATAACAGACAACTACAAGCAACTATATGCCAATAAAATGGATAACCTCGAAGAAATGGACAAATTCTTAGAAAAGTATAGTCTTCCAAAGCTGAACCAGGAAGAAATAAAAAAACTTGAAGAGACCAATCACAAGCAAAGAAATCAAAACTGTAATTAAAAAATTCTCAAACAAAAGCCAAGGCCAGATGACTTCACAGGTGAATTCTACCAAAAGTTTAGGAAGAATTAACACCTATCCTGATTAAACTCATCCAGAAAATTGCAGAGGAAAGAAAATTCCCAAGCTCATTCTAGCCACCTTGATAGCCTAACTAGACAAAGATGCCACAGAAAAATAATAACAAAGTCAATATCATTGACGAACATAGGTGCAAAAATCCTCAACAGAATTCTAACAAATGAAATCCAACAACTCTTTAAAAGATCATATATCATGATCAAGTGGACTTTATCCCAGGAATTCAAGGATTCTTCAATATATGCAAATCAATCAATGTGATACAACATATTGACAAATAGAAAGATAAAACCATATGATCATCTTAACACATGCAGAGAAAGCTTTTGACAAAACTCAACATCCATTGATGATTAAAAAAAAATTCTCCAGAAAGTAGGCATAAAAGGAATATACCTCTACATGATAAAGGTCATATACAACAAACCCACAGCCAACATTATTCTCAAAGGTGAAAAACGGAAAATATTCATTCTAAGATCAGGAAGAAGACACAGGTACCCACTCTCACCACTATTACTCAATGTAGTTTTGGAAGTCCTAGTCACAGCAATCAGAGAAGAAAAATAAATAAGAAGTAAAACTTTCACTCTTTGCAGATGACATGAAAACCCTAAAGATGCCTCCAGAAAGTTATTAAAGCTAATCAATAAATATAGTAAAGCTATAGGATATAAAATTAATACACAGAAATCCCTTGCATTCCTATATACTACTAATAAAAAATAATGAATAAAAATTAAGGAAATAATCCCATTCACCACTGCAACAAAAAGAATAAAATAATATAAATATTTATATACTTAAATATACCTAAAGAGACAGAAGATCTATATGCTGAAAATTATAAGACACTGATGAAGGAAGTCAAAGATTATACAAACTGATAGAGAGATATACCATGTTCTTGGACTGGAACAATCAGTATTGTGAAAATGATTATTATTCAAAGCTATCTATAGATTCAATGCAATCCCTGTCAAACTACTATGGTGTTTTTCATAGAACTAGAACAAACAATTTCACAATTTGTATGAAAGCCAAAAGACATTTTATAACCAATGCAAACTTTAGAAAGAATATAGAGCTCTAGGAATAAACCTTCCTGATTTTAGACTGTACTACAAAGCTACATGCTGTCATGAAGACACCATGGTACTGGCAATGAAACCAGAACTATAGCTCAATGGAAGAAGAAAGAAGGCTGGGAGATAAATCCACGCACCTATGGGTACATTCTCTTTCACAAAGGAGGCAAAAATATACAATGGATTAAAGACAGTCTCTTCAATAAGGACTACTGGGGAAAGTGGGTAGCTACATGTAAAAGAATGAAATTAGAATACTTCCTAACATCATATATAGAAATAAACTAAAAATGAACTAAAGGCTTAAATGTATGACCAAAAGCTATAAAACTTAAAGGAAAACATAGGCAGAATACTCTTTGATATAAATCACAGCAAGATCTTCTATCACCCACCTCCTAAAGTAATGGAAATAAAAGCAAAAAATAAAGAAATGGGACCTAATTAAATGGAAAGATTTTGCACATGAAAGAAACTGTAAACAAGGTAAAAAGATAGCTCTCAGAATGGGAAAAGATAATAGCAAATGAAACAATTGACAAAGGATTAATCTCCAAATTATATAAACATCTCATGCAGCTCAATTCCAGAAAAACAAACAACCCAATAAAAAAAGTTGACAGAAAACCCAAGCAGACATTTCTCCAGAAAAGACATACAGATGACTGTTAAACACATGAAAAGATACTCAACATTGTTCATTATTAGAGAAACGCAAATCAAAGCTACCTCACACCAGTTAGAATTCAGTTCAGTTGCTCAGCCATGTCCGACTCTTTGTGACCCCATGGACTGCAGCACACCAGGCTTCCCTGTCCAACACCAACTTCTGGAGCTTGCTCAAACTCATCTGCAGCAAGTCAGTTATGCCATCCAATCATCTCATCCTCTGTCATCCCCTTCTCCTCCTGCTTTCAATCTTTCCCAGCATCAGGTTCTTTTTCAATGAGTCAGTTTTTTGCATCAGGTGGCTAGTCATATTTGCCATCATTTTAAAAAAGCTGCAAACAACTAATGCTGGAAAGAGTGTAGAGCAAAGAGAACCCTCTTGCCCTGTTGGTGGTAATATGAATTGATACAGTCAGTATGGAGAACAGTATGGTTATTGCTTTAGGAAACTAGGAATAAGACTACTGTGTGTGTGTGTGCTCAGTCATGCCCAACTCTGAGACCCCATGGAGTGTAGACTGCCAGGCTCCTTTTCCCATGGGATTTTCCAGACAAGAATAATGGAGTGGGTTGCTATTTCTTACTCCAGGGGCTCTTCCCAACTCAGGAATCAAATCTGTATCTCTTGCATCTCCTGCACTGGCAGGTGAATTCTTTACCACTAGTGCCACCTGGAAGCCCCATGACTCCATATGACTCAGCAATCTTAATACTCGGCATATACAGTGAGGAAACCATAATTGAAAAAAAACAACATGTACACCCAATGTTAATTGCAGCACTATTTACAATAGTTAGGACATAGAAGCAGCCTAGATGTCCAGTGACAGAATGCATAAAGACGATGTCATACATATATTACACAGCTATAAAAAGGGATGCATTTCAGTCAATTCTAATGAGGTGGATGAAACTAGAACCTATTATACAGAGTGAAGTAAGCCAGAAAGAGACAAACAATATCATATATTAATGCATATATATTTGGAATCTAGAAATATGAAACTTACAATCCTATTTGCAGGGCAGCAAAGGAGACACTGACATAAATAACAGACTTTTGGACACAGTAGGGGAAAGAGAGGGTGGGATGACTTGAGAGAGAAACTTTGAAACATATCCATTACGGTATGTAAAATAGATAGCTAGTGGGAATTTGCTGTATGATGCAGGGAACCCTAATCCTGTGCTCTGTGATGACCTTAAGGGGTTGGATGGAGTGGGAGGTGGGAAGGAGGTTCAGGAGGGAGGAGATCTATGTATACATATGGCTGATTCATGTTGAAGGATGGCAGAAATCATCACAACATTGTAATTCTCTTTCAATTAAAAATAAAATAAAAAATTTAAAAATAGTTTAGTATTGCTGTGAATAATTATTGTAATGGCTCATTTTCTAATATAAGTTCTTTAATAATTGTTTCCAGTTTTAATGTGTCAATACTAATTAAAACCATGCATCTTAAATAATGAACACCTAGAATCAGTCAGTCCTAGGTCTAGAAGCTATAGGAAAAATAAATTGCTTATTGTTCCATGGAATATAAACATAATACATGATAAAAAGCTGTAAACATGTGTTACATTAATGAAAAGTATCATTAGGACCATCTTCTTATTGAGGTAGTTGAGTCTTTGAAAGATGCAGTAACTTATCTGTTTTCACACATGGAAAGCAGGAGAATTAAATATGCTGTTTGAAACCATTCTTTCATTTCTTCATTTTACTTATAAACTTTACAGGAACAAAATACTGAAAACTAAAAATGTTGTCATTAAGAATACTAAGTACTGAGTAGCTTTATAAAAAAGTAACAAGAAATTTGAGTCTTTTTAAAAAACTTCACATTCCAACCTAAGTTGGCATGACAACCTAAGTGTCATTTCAGTCATTGAAGTGAAACTAAGCATACATGGAAAATACAGATACATTTTTTGGGAAGTTACAGAGAGTCAGAATTTTGCTTAATATAAGGGGATAAAATGGGAAAACCTCTTTAGAAAAGTGTCGTGTATCTTATCCTCAAGCTCATTTGCAAAGAGATTAGACAGTCAGGTGTTAGGGATGACCCAGACTGTTTTCAGTTCTACTACCATAGATTCTCACCACTTTTCCAATAAGATAACATAGATATGCACTGGTCATAACAAACATCTTCTTCCAACAATGCAAGAGAAGACTCTACACATCGACATCACCAAATGGTCAATACTGAAATCAGATTGATTATATTCTTTGCAGCCAAAGATGGAGAAGCTCTATACAGTCAGCAAAAACAAGATCAAGATCTGACTGTGGCTAAGATCATGAACTCCTTATTGCCAAATTCAGACTTAAATTGAAGGAAGTAGGGAAAACCACTAGACCATTCAGGTATGACATAAATCAAACCCCTGACAACAGTGGAGGTGACAAATAGATTCAAGGGATTTGATCTGATAGAGTACCTGAAGAACTATGGGTGGAGATTCATGACATTGCACAAGAGGCAGTGATCAAGATCATCGTCAAGAAAAACGCAAAAATGCAAAATGGTTGTCCGATGAGGCCTTACGAACAGCTGAAAAAAGAAGAGAAGCGAAAGGCAAAGGAGAAAAGGAACAATACACTCATTTGAATGCAGAGTTCCAAAGAATAGCAAGGAAAAGATAAGAAAGACTTCCTCAGTGATCAGTGCAAAGAAATAGAGGAAAACAATAGAATGGGAAAGACTAGAGAACTCTACAGAAAATTGAGATACCAAGGGAACATTCATGCAAAGATGAGCACAATAAAGCATCTAACAGAAGCAGAAGATATTAAGAAGAGGTGGCAAGAATACACAGAATAACTGTACAAAAGAAGAACTTTATGACCCAGATAACCATGATGGTGTGATCACTCACCTAGAGCCAGATATCCTGGAATGAGAAGTCAAGTGGGCTTTAAGAAGAATCACTATGAACAAAACTAGTGGAAATGATGGAATTCCAGTTGAGCTATTTCAAATCCTAAAAGATGATGTTGTGAAAGTGCTGGACTCAAAATGCCAGCAAATTTGGAAAATTCAGCAGTGGCTACAGGAGTGGAAAATGTCAGTTTTCATTCCAAACCCAAAGATAGGCAATGCCAAAGAATGTTCAAACTACCACACAGTTGCACTCATCTCACATGCTAGCAAAATAATGCTCAAAATTCTCCAAGCCAGTCTCCAATAGTACATGAACCGTGAACTTTCAGATGTTCAAGCTGGATTTAGAAAAGGCACAGGAACGAGAGATCAAATTGCCAAACTCTGTTGGATCATCAAAAAAGCAAGAGAGTTCCAGAAAAACATCTACTTTTGTTTTATTGACTATGCCAAAGCTTTTGACTGTGTGGATCACAACAAACTGTGGAAAATTTTTCAAGAGATGGGAATACCAGACCACCTGATCTGCCTCCTGAGAAATCTGTATGCAGGTCACATAGATTGGTTCCAAATTGGGAAAGGAGTGTGTCAAGGCTGTATATTGTCACCCTGCTTTTTTTTTTTTTTTTAACATATATGCAGAGTACATCATGCGAAATGCTGGGCTGGATGAAGCACAAGCTGGAATCAAGATCACTGGGAGAAATATCAATAACCTCCAATATGCAGATGACACCATCTTTATGGTAGAAAGTGAAGAAGAACTAGAGAGCCTCTTGATGAAAGTGAAAGAGGAGAGTGAAAAAGTTGGCTTAAAATTCAACATTCAGAAAACTAAGGTCATGGTACCTTGTTCCATCACTTCATGGGAAATAGATGGGGAAACAGTGGAAACAGTGAGAGAATTTATTTTCCAGGGCTCCAAAATCACTGCAGATGGTGGCTGCAGCCATGAAATTAAACATGCTTGCTTTTTGGGAGAAAAGTTACGGCCAACCTTGACAGCATGTTAAAAAGCATGGATATTAGTTTGCTGACAAAGGTCCATCCAGTCAAGGCTATGGTTTTTCCAGTAGTCATGTATGGATGTTAAGAGTTGGGCTATAAAGAAAGCTGAGTGCTGAAGAATTGATGCTTTTAAATTGTGGTGTTGGAGAAGACTCTTGAGAGGCCCTTGGACTGCAAAGAGATCCAACCAGTCAATCCTAAAGGAAATCAGTCCTGAATATTCATTAGAAGGACAGATGTTGAAGCTGAAACTCCAAAACTTTGGCTACTGGATGTGAAGAACTGACTCACTGGGGAAATCCCTGGTGCTGGAAACGATTGAAGGCAGGAGAACGTGACGACAGAGGATGAGATGTTTGGATGGCATCACCGACTTGATGGATGAGTTTGTATAATTCCAGGAGTTGATGATGGACAGGGAAGCCTGGCGTGCTGCAGTCCATGGGGTCACAAAGAGTCAGACACGACTGAGCGACTGAACTGAGCTAGCTGATCATAGATACTAGTTGGTAGATTAGTTGGAATATAATATATATCCACATCCACCTAAGAAATGTAGAGAAACTATCTTTATAAAAAAACCTCTGTGTGAAGCAATTTTCACAGTGTAAATGATATGACTGTTTCTCATATGAAGAGTTCTGTATCTTGCTTTCATTCCCAGCGAGACGGCAATTACACAACATCAGCACCAAGCCCAAAGCAAACTGCAACTTTGGGAGCAAAGAAAAATCTGCAACAGAAAATTCTATAAAGGAAAAGCATGCCTAGCCAACAGCTTTAGAGAAGGGAAAAAATGATCTTATAAAGGTATGGTGATGGTTTAGTCACTAAGTCATGTCCAACTCTTGCAACCCCATTGGCTATATATAGCCCATCAGGCTCCTATGTCCTTGGAATTTCCCAGGCAAGAATGCTGGAGTGGATTGCAACTTCCTTCTCCAAAGGTCTAAAACCATGCTATTTTCATAACAGGAATCTAAATAACAGAAGAGGCTGAAAAAAATTAAGTCAATTTCCCAGGCTTGGTGCTAGTACACCAATTTTATTTTGCTTTTCCATAAGTGAACCAAAAAAAGAAATCTTTAGGAAACTTAAGGTTTTGCACCTAAGTATATTTATCTGTGTAGATAGGATTAAAATAATTTTTGACGGTGTGGATGGGCAGGAAAGCAACAAATATGCTTAAAAAGCAGAAAAGGCTTGTAAGAATTTTAAATGTGCATTTAGCATATTATGTAATATGATGTACATTTATGATAATAGATTCTTAGAAAACAGTTCAAAGAAGATCCAAGAACATTATAAAACTATAGATGAAATATCAAAAATATTTTAAATATGACAGGAGAAAGCATTCTATCTTTTTAAAAATATAAAGTACCTGTATCTAGAATTCTAAATATAGTTCTCATCATTGTACCTTAGGAAAGAGTTAATGGTCTAGAAGTAAAGAGATGTGTGTTTATCTATATAAATGTATATCACATATAATTGTTATCATTATCACATGGAAAAGCAAATGAAGTTTTGTCATGCAAAGAAAAAGTGTAAAACTCTTCAAGCCTGTAAAAATGAAAGCTTAGGAGATACTATTATTCAGTCTGCAATATAATAAAGTATGTATGATAAACAGCTTCTGCTTTGTGCTCACTGTATTGTAAGCACTATGCAAAAAACATTACGTGTATTAAGGCATTTAATCCCACCAAAAAATCTCTTCCATACGGTAGTATTAATATCCAAATGAAACACAGAGAAGTCCAATAATTTGCTCCATATGACACAGCTGACAAGCAGTAGAATCAACATTAAAACACAGACATTTTGACTTTAAGGAATGTACCCTTAACCACTGCTTGTGAAACACAAACCTAATTTTTTAACATTGATAGAGGCACTTAATGAATTGGAAGGAGGTAAATTTGAGCAAATAAAAATAAGTATAAAATAAACTAAAAACCTTGAAATCTGAAAACGAAACTTTGAATCCTAAAAGACAGAGCACCTTCAAGATATAAAAGCAGGATTAAGAAGTCTTTATAAAGTTGCACAGACAATATCATAAAGCAGGAAAAGTAGGGAAAGTTGTGGGAGGTAAGTCTCTAGCATTGAGTGCAGTGACCTCCGTCAGCCACAGCTTCCCCTGTGCCATGCTTAGTGCCAACACACACAGAGCCTGCACAGGATGAGGAGCCTTACCCAACTAATAGGTTATACCCAACTCACTTGGCATATCACCCAACTCAGTACCACACTCAAGGTTTTTGATAAATAGATTTTAATTTTGATAAGTAGATGTGCTGCTATTTTACTCAATTTCACAGTTTCATACACCAATAGGGTCTATTTTGAGGAATAAGAATGTGCTTTTGATCTAATATCTTTTCATTGATAAGAATTTGGCTGAACACATGACTCCATGACATTGTTTGGAATAGAGAATGTCAGTAAGATATTCTTTAGAGACTATCATACCATATCTAAGGTTAATAACAGTTCATTTTTACTGAAGATTCTGACAATGAATTTGTTCAGGTTGGGGACATGACCATTCTGGGCATTTTCTTTATGCACACAATCTGCCCCCCTGAATCTATTGAGCCTTTAGCTTTTGCAGTTAACCTCATGCTGCTGCTGCTCACGTTACCAGAGTATCTGGTATGGAACACAATCATTGCCCATTTCAAGGCACCAGTTAACTGGTAGGGGATGTCACACACCATCTTCCTTGCTCCTTCCATATTCTTTCTCTTCCTGAGAATATGACCCTATGCAGGAGAGCACACAGGAGGTTATTCAGTGAAAAATTAGGTCAAGTGGACACCAAGACTCACCTTTTTTCCCTACATCTACTAAATATAATGTTCCAACCCAGTTGGTAAGGAATTTTTACCCAAAAGATAGCATATTTTTTGTTTTAAAAACTGTGTACTATAAAAACATATTGTTGTTCTTTTCTGTTTTCCTAAGAGTGAACTATCAACATTTGGTCCACACTCATCTTGGGGAGAATGTGACTTTTACAGAATTTTAAAAAACTGGGTCATCTGAAATCCTTAACTAAAATTGTGGAAGGTGTGGGAGAAAACACAGTTCTGCCATAGTCTCAGGAGTAGTAAAAGCTAATCCAAGATGAAATTAAATAGTTAGAAATCAAAATTTCAGAAAGCTAACGATGTGCATGCTAATTATTTTCTTCCTCTAAGCCATTACTTGCAGTTACAAGTTTAATTTCAGATTAACTTGTTCTCTTACTCAACTATTTCTGTCATTTGATCCCATTGACAATAACAGGATGCTGCTTGATAAACCATAGCCACTGCTCAGTGGGTCCCTTCTTCACAAAGTGTAACCTGGTTTCCTTGTGGAAAGAACTCATCTCCATCTGCTTATACTCATCATACACAGGAATGACCCCTTTCTTCCTTACATTTTTAGCTGTCTTCTCCACTAGGTTGAGGAGTCTACTCTTTATTTCCCACTATTTCAAACACAGTATATTGGTCTACCATTATACTCACACATGTATATTGTGCCTCACACATGGTATTTTCTTAATTTTAATGAAAACTCAATACTCCAAGACTTAACTACAGCATGCTCTCCCTGTGTACATTCAGAATGGTCTTTGAGAATAGTAGAAGCTGAATTTGGGTACAGACATGTTAAGAAATAATGAGAAATGCTACATGTTGACAAATGAGTTGTTTAAGATATTCTAGAGCATATGAGTGGTTATCACTTTAAAATATAATTTGAAACTGGCTTCTCACCCTTAATCATTTAAGCTCAAAGCATTTTTTTGTTTGTTTGAATGAGATAAAAACTTTGAGAAAAACAGATTTGGCTCTCAATAACAACCAAAATAGGCTTAAAATTTTAATATCATACTTATGCTTCAAATGAAGTTATTTTAACTTATTAATCAAACCAAATACACTTTTCTAATGCAAATTCAGAATTTAATTTTTATTACATTTGTATACTCAATGTGTCAGAGAGAGTTCCTTCACAAACTTTCCCAGTGGAGACATAAAACAAGTATAACCATGTTGTCCTGATTCATTCTGGCACTCAAATAGTTGACATAGAATAATAAAAAGTTTGCTGTTGATATTTAGGTAAATAATATTTTGATTATTAATTTCATACCTCCTTCAGAAGGTCCCCTTCATCATTCATCTCACACTGTTTTACTTAAGTTGGCTTTGGAAACCCCAATATCCATAACAAATGCATTCAACATGTATTTATATATATACCCAAAGCAAACACTGCAGATGATGTATTGCATGGAGGCTTTTTCCAGGGAAATCTGGCAGTTAACAAAAGATAAACACCAGACTCTGTTGTGTCATGCCCAAGGCACAGGACACCAGAAATGCACTAGAAAAGTCTAATCACAAATGCTCATTTATGCCTGACTGTCTGCAAACAAAGGACATACAAAGCTTAAAACTATGCTGATCAACGTTTTCTCCAACATACTGAAGTTTTGCTATATAACAATTGGATTCTGGAATAAAATCTATTGTTAGACTGAGACAATGAAATATTTATTAGGCAACTATGCTATTAAAGTCCATAGACAAATGCACTGTTGGAAAATATACATGTGAGAGACCCAGATTTTCACTGATTTCCAACATCTATTCAGTTGTAATTTCCATTTTTATTTTCTTTCCTAACATCACTTCTGGTCTCTAAATTAACTCTAGTCTCTTGTTGCATAACTATTGTCATCTTTCTTTGGCCTTTTCAATTCTCCAAATACCAGTCTCTGAGGGGCCCTGGTCATTCCAACTGTGTACAATGAACACAGAATCATCTACAAGCTGCCTGATATTGTCCCAGAATCAGTCAGAGAAAATAAGAGATACTTTCTCAAAGGGAGGTTGTTGCCTTCAACCTTAACTTCAGGACTCGTTGAGGGGGTGGTAGGAGGCACTTTCTGAATCCAGTCAAACTCTCTCTATCCTCCTCCATGCATGAAGTACAGTCTTCACAGCTGATCATTCTTGTCCAAGTCATCTAGGTCTGAGGAAGTCCAGGCCAAACTATAGCTGGTCAGCTGGGCCTGACTCTCCTGTTCTGTCTCTTCAGTTTCATAATCATTATTTAATGTTTGTTACAATCAACTCTAATTTTTCCTTTATTCATTTGAAAATCTTTTGGTCATTATTATTTTTCTTTCCTACCATATAAATATATCTTCTGAGTTTACACTCTTTGTTTCTTTCTAATCAAACTGCAATATTAGATTCAAATATATTGTATATAACAGTTGCTATATTGCCAACAAATTTTGATCTCTGTTATTAATTACTAAAATATATACCAGAAAGATTTTCATTTCTCTCTTAAAAATTAAATTAGGCTTATTTACCTGTTCATGTGGTTGTTTTTCATAGTTTCTTCCAAATCTAAATGCTGATTCTTTTTATAAAATTTAATAATATATACATTTACTTTCTGAGGGCTTCTCTGGGGGCTCAGCAGTAAAGAATTCGCTTACCAATGCCCGAGATGAGGGTTCAATCCCTCATTGAACCCAACCCAGGGGTTGGGAAGATCCCCTGGAGAAGGAAATAGTGACCCATTCCAGTATCCTTATCTGGAAAATCCCATGGATAGAGAATCCTGGCAGGCTACAGTTCAGGGGGCTGCAAAGAGCCAGACATGACTTAGTGGCTAAACAAAACAAAACAAAGCCCAGAAGTATTTATTTTGTGGTCTCAAGATGAAGTCACGAGTTACAGCCAAAGTTTTCAGGTAATCTAAATTATTTCAAACACAACATCCATAGTCATACTCTCTTTCCTTAGCCCTCCAAATTAGTAACATTCTAATATTTGAGATAAAATGGAAAAATTGTCTCATGCATCCAACCTCGGCTGGTGATCTGTTTCACTATAGATGACTGGGAAGACCCAGAGGAACTGGGTGGAGAGGAAGGTAGAAGGGGGGATCGGGATGGGGAATACATGTAACTCCATGGCTGATTCATGTCAAGGTATGACAAAACCCATTACAATATTGTAAAATAATTAGCCTCCAACTAATAAAAAAAAAATGGAAAAATTGTGTCATAAAACAGAGTTGGTACATTTCTGACAAATAAATCAGGTAAAGAATTAGATCTTACTTTTTAGAATTTAGTTGCTCTTTATTTATGAGTTTTCATGTCATGCAGAGCATTCTTACAGCAACCCACTCCAGTATTCTTGCCTGGAAAATCTCATGGATGGAGGAGCCTGGTAGGCTATAGTCAGTCCGTGAGGTCACAAAGAGTCAGACACGACTGAGCGACTTCACTTTCACATCATTAAGTCAGAGAGATCTTAATTCAGAGATTCTCATTTCTAATGACAATTTACTCACTGAGCACCTCTCAAATTCTGTTGTGCTCATTGGGCTTATACACTATCATCTAACCTCCTAATCAAATTATCATTTGCCCCTCTTTATTATGATTGAACTCCTCTGGCAGTAAACTTCAAGATCAACCATTTTAACAAGGTCCCTGACCAGGGAACTTTTAGCTTCTTCTCCCACACCCCACCGATCTAGTTGTATACTGACTGTGGTTAATTTCAAAATTGCTGATTCTAGTTCTGCTGGTTATTTCATACATGCAATTTATTTAAATATTAAGTAAACTAATATGAAGAAAGACAGTCAACATTTCCTCATATCTAAACTGAATGCTTTACAAAGACAGAAAATCATAAGCAAAAAGGGAGACAACAGAAAAAGAATTGATTGGTATAAAACAGTAAGACAAATTGTACCTTTTAGCAAACATCAGAGAGCTAACTCTACATAATCAGTAGACAATGCAGTGTACCACATAGAACTTTCCAGAAATAAGAGAAAGGAAACAAGAAAGAGAAGAGAAAAGAAACAAAGAAATGGAAAAAATGAAAAAGGAATTAAAAAAGAAAAAGATAACCAACCCAGGAGGTTCAACATAAGAATAATAAGAGATTCAGAAAAAGAAAAGAGGGAAAATGGGGTGTGTGTGAATCTTCAAAAACACTAATTCCCAAGAATCAAAGGGCATGACTTTCATGAATGAAAGGATACACTGAATATCTACAGGCATGGATTACGATTGATACAAGACTCACCATTATAAATTTTAAGAATGATAATACATATAATAGATAAGGAATAAAAATGAACTAAAGACTTCTTACTAAAAACACTGGAAGCTGGAAAACTATGAAGAAAGAATTTCAAAGTCATATGTTAAGATATTAACCCATAATTCTATACTGATTCAAAACTAATAATCAAATGAAGAGCAAAATGAAGACATGTTTCACACACCACTCATAAACTTCTCTCAGAAAACTGATAAAGATAGGTGTCTCTGAAATACAAAATCAATAGAGAGGAAAACCATAGATGCAAGTAACAGGAGATCCAAATGAGGAAAGTAAAAATAGTCCTCAGGAGAAGGATAAGGTGAAATCTCAGAATGATAGCTGAATATGAACAGTGAAGTGCAATCACATATTTTCAGCATAAAAAGCTGAAATTAAAAAAGCAGCGTAAAAAAGAAATAACTTACAAGAATAAATTAATCAAATGCTATTGTATATGACTGTGGGGAAATAATTGAGATTGAATTTCTAGTATATACATTCAAAGAGGCAGAGGAACCAGAGACCAAGTTGCCAAAATTCATTAGATCATTGAAGGAGAGAAAGCAAGGGATCCAGAGAAAGCAAGGGAGTTCCGGGAAAACAACTACTTCTGTCTCATTGACTACACTAAAGCTTTTGACTGTATGGATCACAAAAATTGTGGAAAATTCTTAAAGAAATGGAAATACCAGGCCACCTTACCTGTCTCTGAGAAACCTGTATGTAAGTCAAGAAGCAGCAGCTGGATCCAGACGTGGAACAACAGACTGGTTCCAAACTGGGAAAGGAAAACAACAAGGCTGTATCACCCTGCTTATTTAACATATATGCAGAGTACATCATACTACATTCTGGGCTGGGTGAAACACAAGCTGGAATCAGATTGCCAGGAAAACATCAACAACCTCAGAAATGCGGATGATACCACTTTAATGGCAGAAAGCAAAGAGGAATTAAAGAGCTTCTTGATGGGCGTGAAATGGAGGAATGAAAAAGCTGGCTTAAAACTTAACATTCAAAATATAAATGGCAACTGGCTCCATCACTTCATACAAATAGAAAGGGAAAATTGGAAACAGTGATAGATTTTATTTTCTTGTGCTCCAAAATCACTGTGTAAGGTGACTGCAACCATGAAATTAAAAGACACTTGCTCCTTGGAAGGAAAGCCATGATAAATGCAGACATCAAATTAAAAAGCAGAGACATCATTTTGCCAGCAAAACTCCATATAGTAAAAGCTGTGGTTTTTCCAATAGTCATGTGTGGATGTGAGAGCTGGACCATAAAGAAGGCTGAGGACTGAAGAATTGATGCTTTCTTTCTTTCTTTCTTTTATTTTTAATGCTACAGTTTATTTATTTTTCTTTTTTGCTACAGTTTATTTTTTAAATATAAATTTATTTTATTTGGAGGCTAATTACTTTACAATATTGTAGTGGTTTTGCCATACATTGACATGAATCCACCACAGGTGTACATGTGTTCCCCATCCTGAACCCACATCCCATCTCCCTCCACATCCCATTCCTCTGGGTCATCCCAGTGCACCAACCCTGAGCACCCTGTCTCATGCATTAAAATTGGACTGGTGATTAATTTCACATATGATAATACACATGCTTCAATGCCATTCTCCCAAATCATCCCACCATTGCCCTCTCCCACAGGGTCCAAAATACTGTTCTATACATCTGTGTCTCTTTTGCTGTCTCCCATATAGGGTCATTATTACCATATTTATAAATTCCATATATATGAGTTAGTATACTGTATTGGTATTTTTCTTTCTGTCTTACTTTACTCGGTATAATAAACTCCAGTTTCATCCACTTCATTAGAAGTGATTCAAATGTATACTTTTTAATAGCTGAGTAATATTCCATTGTGTTTATGTACCACAGCTTTCTTATCCATTCGTCTGCTGGTGGACATCTAGGTTGCCTCCATGTCTTGACTACTGTAAACAGTGCTGCAATGAACATTGGGGTACATGTGTCTCTTTCAATTCTGGTTTCCTCGGTGTGTATGCCCAAGAGTGGGATTGCTGGGTAATATGGCAGTTCCATTTCCAGTTTTTTAAGGAATCTCCACACTGTTCTCCATAGAGGCTGTACTAGTTTGCATTCCCATCAAAGTGTAAGAGGGTTCGCTTTTCTCCACACCCTCTCCAAAATTTATTGCTTGTAGACTTTTGGATAGCAGCCATTCTGACTGGCATGTAATGGTAACTTATTCTGGTTTTGATTTGCATTTCTCTGATAATGAGTTATGTTGAACATCTTTTCATGTGTATGTTAGCCATCTGTATGTCTTCCTTGGAGAAATGTCTGTTTAGCTCTTTGGTCCATTTTTTGATTGAGTCATTTATTTTTCTGGAATTGAGCTTCAAGAATTGCTTGTATATTTTTGAGATTAATCCTTTGTGTGTTGCTTCATTTGCTATTATTTTCTCCTATTCTGAAGGTTGTCTTTTCATCTTGCTTATAGTTTCCTTTGTTGTGCAAAATCTTTTAAGTTTAATTAGTTTCTATTTATTTATTTTTGCTTTTATTTCCAATATTCTGGGAGGTGGGTCATAGAGGATCCTGCTGTGATTTATGTCAGAGAGTGTCTTGCCTATGTTTTCCTCTAGGAGTTTTATAGTTTCTGGTCTTATGTTTGTATCTTTAATCCATTTTGAATTTATTTTTGTGTATGGTGTTAGAAAGTGTTCTAGGTTCATTCTTTTACAAGTGGTTGACCAGTTTTCCCTCACCACTTGTTAAAGAGGTTGTCTTTTTTCCATTGTATATTCTTGCCTCCTTTGTCGAAGGTAAGGTGTCCATAGGTGCGTGGATTTATCTCTGGGCTTTCTATATTGTTCCATTGATCTATATTTTTGTCTTTGTGCCAGTACCATACTGTCTTGATGACGGTAGCTTTGTAGTAGAGCCTGAAGTCAGGCAGGTTGATTCCTCCAGTTCCATTCTTCTTTCTCAAGATTGCTTTGTCTATTTGAGTTTTTTTTTTTTTTTTTGTATTTCTATACAAATTGTCAAATTATTTGTTCTAGTTCTGTGAAAAATACCATTGGTAGCTTGATAGGGAGTGCTTTGAATCTATAGATTGCTTTGGGTAGTATACTCATTTTCACTGTATTGATTCTTCCAATCCATGAACATGGTGTATTTCTGCATCTATTTGTGTCCTCTTTGATTTCTTTCATCAGTGTTTGATAGTTTTCTATATTCAGGTCTTTTGTTTTTTAGGTAGATAAATTCCTAAGTATTTTATTCTTTTCATTGAAATGGTAAATGGACTTGTTTCCTTAATTTCTCTTTCTGTTTTCTCATTGCTCTTGTATAAGAATGCAAGGGATTTCTGTGGGTTAATTTTATATCCTGCAACATTACTGTATTCATTGATTAGCTCTAGTAAATTTCTAGTAGATTTTTTAGGGTTTTCAACATAGAGGATCATGTCATCTGCAAACAGAGTTTTACTTCTTCTTTTCCAATCTGGATTCCTTTTATTTCTTTTTCTGCTCTGATTGCTATGGCCAAAACTTCCAAAACTATGTTGAATAGTAGTGGTGAGAGTGAGCACCCTTGCCTTGTTCCTGACTTTAGGGGAAATGCTTTCAATTTTTCACCATTGAGGATAATGTTTGCTGTGGGTTTGTCATATATAGCTTTTATTATGTTGGGGTATGTTCCTTCTATTCCTGCTTTCTGGAAGCTTTTTTTTTTTTTTATCCTAAATGGATGTTAAATTTTGTCAAAGGCTTTTTATGCATCTATTGAAGTAATCATATGGGTTTTATTTTTCAATTTGTTAATGTGGTATATTATGTTGATTGATTAGCAGATATTTGAAGAATCCTTGCATTGCTGGGATAAAGCCCACTTGGTCATGATGTATGATCTTTTTAATATGTTATTGGATTCTGTTTGTTAAAGTTTTGTTAAGGATTTTTACATCTATGTTCATCAGTGATATTGGCCTGTAGTTTTCTTTTTTTGTGGCATCTTTGGTTTTGGTATTAGGGTGATTGTGGCCTCATAGAATGAGTTTGGAAGTTTAGCTTCCTCTGCAATTTTCCGGAAGAGTTTGAGTAGGATACGTGTTAGCTATTCTCTAAATTTTTGGTAGAATTCAGCTGTGAAGCCATCTGGGTCCTGGGTTTTTGTTTGTTGGAAGATTTCTGATTACAGTTTTGATTTCCATGCTTGTGATGGGTCTATTAAGATTTTCTATTTCTTCCTAGTTCAGTTTTGGAAAGTAATACTTTTCTAAGAATTTGTCCATTTCTTCCAAGTTGTCCATTTTATTGGCATATAGTTGCTGACAGTAATCTCTTATGATCCTTGTGTTTCACTGTTGTCTGTTGCAATCTCACCATTTTTATTTCTAATTTTGTTGATTTTACCCTTCTCCCTTTGTTTCTTGATGAGTCTGGGTAATAATTTGTCGATTTTATTTACCTTCTCAAAGAACCAGCTTTTGGCTTTGTTGATTTTTGCTATAGTCTCTTGTTTCTTTTGCATTTATTTTTGCCCTAATTTTTAAGATTTCTTTCCTTCTACTAACCCTGGGGTTCCTTATTTCTTCCTTCTCTAGTTGCTTTAGGTGTAGAGTTAGGTTATTTATTTGACTTTTTTCTTGTTTCTTGAGGTAAGCCTTTATTGCTATGAACCTTCCCCTTAGCACTGCTTTTACAGTGTCCCATAGGTTTTGGGTTGTTGTATTTTCATTTTCATTCATTTATATGCATATTGTGATTTCTTTTTTTATTTCTTCTGTGATTTGTTGGTTATTTAGCAGCGTGTTTTTCAGCCTCCATATGTTGGAATTTTTAATAGTTTTCCCCCTGTAATTTACATCTAATCTTACTGCATTGTGGCCAGAAAAGATGCTTAGAATGATTTCAATTTTTTTGAATTTACCAAGGCTATATTTATGGCCCAGGATGTGATCTATCCTGGAGAAGGTTCCATGTGCACTTGAGAAAAAGGTGAAATTCATTGTTTTGGGGTGAAATGTCCTATAGATATCAGTTAGGTCCAACTGGTCTATTGTATCACTTAAAGTTTGTGTTTCCTTGTTAATTTTCTGTTTAGTTGATCTATCCATAGTTGTGAGTGGGGTATTAAAGTCTCCCACTATTATTGTGCTATTGTTAATTTCCCCTTTCATACTTGCTAGTATCTTCCTTACATATTGTGGTGCTCCTATGTTGGGTGCATATATATTTATAATTGTTATATCTTCTTCTTGGATTGATCCTTTGATCATTGTGTAGTGTCCTTCTTTGTCTCTTTTCACAGACTTTATTTGAAAGTTTATTTTATCTGATATGAGTATTGTGACTCCTGCTTTCCTTTGGTCTCTATTTGTGTGGAATATCTTTTCCCAACCCTTCACTTTCAGTCTGTATGTGTCCCTTGTTTTGAGGTGGATCTCTTGTAGACAACATATATAGGGGTCTTGTTTTTGTATCCATTCAGCCAGTCTTTGTCTTTTGGTTGGGGCATTCAACCCATTTATATATAAGGTAATTATTGATAAGTATGATTCCGTTGCCATTTACTTTGTTGTTTTGGGTTCGAGTTTATACACCCTTTCTGTGTTTCCTGTCTAGAGAAGATCCTTTAGCATTTGTTAAGGAGTTGGCTTGGTGGTGCTGAATTCTCTCAGCTTTTGCTTGTCTGTAAAACTTTTGATTTCTCCTTCATATTTGAATGAGATCCTTGCTGAGTACAGTAATCTGGGCTGTAGGTTATTCTCTTTCATTACTTTAAGTATGTCCTGCCATTCCCTTCTGGCCTGAAGATTTTCTATTGAAAGATCAGCTGTTATCCTTATGGGAATCCCCTTGTGTTTTATTTGTTGTTTTTCCCTTGCTGCTTTTAATATTTGTTCTTTGTGTTTGATCTTTGTTAATTTGATTAATATGTGTCTTGGGGTGTTTCACCTTGGGTTTATCCTATTTGGTACTCTATAAGTTTCTTGGACTTGGGTGACTATTTCCCTCCCCATTTTAGGGAAGTTTTCAACTACTATCTCCTCAAGTATTTTCTCATGGTCTTTCTTTTTATCTTCTTTTCTGGGACTACTGTGATTTGAATGTTGGGGCATTTAAGATTGTCCCAGAGGTCTCTGAGGTTGTCCTCATTTCTTTTATTTCTTTTTTCTTTTTTCCTGTCTGTTTCATCCATCTCTACCATTCTATTATCTACCTTATTTATCCTATCTTCTGCCTCCGTTATTCTACTGTTGGTTCCTTCCAGAGTGTTTTTTATTTCACTTATTGCATTATTCATTATATATTGACTCTTTTTTAATTCTTATAGGTCCTTGTTAAACATTTTTTGCATCTTCTCAATCCTTGTCTCCAAGCTATTTATCTGTAAATCCATTTTGTTTTCAGGATTTTGGATCATTTTCTCTATCATTATTCGGAATTTTTTGTCAGGTAGATTCCCTTTCTCCTCCTCTTTTGATTGGTTTGGTGGGCATTTATCCTGTTCCTTTACCTGCTGGATATTTCTCTGCCTTTTCATCTTGTTTATATCGCTGTATTTGGGGTGTCCTTACTGTATTCTGGCAGTTGGTGGTTCCTCTTTATTGTGGAAATTCCTCTCTGTTGGTGGGGGTTAGACAGGTGGTTTGTCAAGGTTTCCTGGTTAGGGAAGATTGCATCGGTGTTCTGGTGGGTGGAGCTAGATTTCTTCTCTCTGGAGTGCAATGAAGTGTCCAGTAATGAGTTTTGAGATATCTATGGGCTTGGTGTGACTTTGGGCAGCCTGTATATTGAAGTTCAGGGCTATGTTCCTGTGCTGCTGGAGAATTTGTATGGTATGTCTTGCTCTGGAGCTTGTTGGCCCTGGGTGGTGCTTGGTTTCAATGTAGGTATAGAGGCGTTTGATGATCTCCTATTGATTAATGTTCCCAGGGTTCAGGAGTTCTTTGGTGTTCTCAGATTTTGGACTTAAGCCTCCTGCCTCTGGTTTTCAGTCTTATTCTTACAGTATCCTCAAGATTTCTCCATCTATACAGCACTAATGATAAAACATCTAGGTTAATGATGAAAAGTTTCTCCTCAGTGAGGGACACCTGGAGAGGTACACAGAGTTACATGGAGAAGAGAAGAGGGAGGAGGGAGTTAGAGGTGACCAGGAGAAGAGGGGGAATCAAAAGAGGAAAGAGCAAGCTAGCCAGTAATCACTTCCCTATGCTTTCTAATGTGCTGTTGGAAAAGCCTCTTGAGAGTTCCTTGGACTGCAAGGAGATAAAACCAGTCAATCCTAAAGGAAATCAACCCTGAATATTCATTGGAAGGACTGTTTTTGAAGTTGCATTATTTTGGCCACCTGATTCAAAGAGCCAATTCATTGACACAGAGACAATTCATGGGAAGGATGAAAGGCAAAAGGATAAGGGGATGGCAGAAGATGAGATGGTGAGACAACATTGATGGCTTACAGTGAAAAGAGTCAGATTCATGATCTCTGAAGGAAAGAATTTCACTTTTGGATGAAAGACACAGCTTCAGTCACTTAGAGTTTTGTGCAGCAAAAGTTTTATTACAGTGAAAAAGGAATACAAAAACTTCTGACATAGACATCAGAAAGGGGCAGAAAGTGCCCCATTCACTTATTTCAGTGGGACTTTATATAATTTTTCAGTTTACCAGACCCACTCCCACAACAGACATCTTAAGGTAACATGATTAGTCAGAAAGTTCTTGTTAAGAAGGAGAAAAAAGTCCTCAAACCAGATACATTGTTGCTATGCAATCATTAGTACATAGCATAAGTAAAAACATACCCTTGAGCAAGATTAGTTGTTTTGTTATGTAATCATTAGCTCTGTGCTTAAAGAAAGTCTTAGAATAAATAGATTGTTGCCATAACAATTCAAGAGTTTAAGGGAAAAAAAATGTATTTTGTGACCAAGACAAAGCAATGTAGGAAAAAAAAAAGCTTGTTGCTTTTTCCTCCTTGAGGTCCCTGGACCCCTTTCTCTTCCTCAAGGGCTCTGGACTCCTTATCAATATACCTAAGAATTAACTCTCTCAGCATCATTGATTCAATGAACATGATTTGAGAAAATTCTAGGTTACAGTGAAGGACAGAGGACCCTGATGTGCTACAGTTCATTATGTCATAAATAATCACACATGACTTAGTGACTGAAAAACAATTGCAACATAAAGCTAGTGGGAAAAAAAGACAGTTATTAACTCTGAAACTGTACTCTTTTAATGGGATTTGAACCCAGTCGCATCTCAAATTGGGACTTGAATCCACAGTCTCTGACTTAGAAGGGAATTCGAACCCACAGTCTTGAATGAAACTGCACATCTGGTCTCAGTATTTACTGAAACTCAGGTTCTTTTGTCTCAGCACAGACAGAACTCAGCAAGAAACAAAGTGACAGGCAAAAGGTGAGTGCTTGTGGAAGCCACAAATAGGTAGGCAGCAGAGTGCAGCCAAAAGATCAAAGAGGGTTGTATTTTTAGAATCAAAGAAAATGTGGGAGAGGAGAAGACTATCTTCTTCCTCATTTTGGGACTGCCATCAAGATTTATGTCATTAGTCCTTCTATTTAACCTATATGGTGTAACTGGGACTGTCATGGTACTACTTGAATCATATGCATAAAACTAAAATGGTGGTAGCATGTACCAAGATATAGTGATTCATCTCAGGTTCTGGTATAGTGTGCCATTTCACTTAGTTTCTTCCCCCTTTTACCTATATTTTTATATTGGTTACAGACAGAGATGCTGCTCTTCAAGGTCCATTGACTCCCTGACTTCATGTAACAAAATTCGGACCCCATATCTATTGGCATGTGTTTTAACTAATGGGTCTTGTGATCTGACTAAGCCCAGCACTTAAATGCACCTGGTCTTTTTTCAAGGTAAGTATAGACAGTTACTGGATTCTTTTCTTGAGTAGTCATTGGATGAAAATAATCTCCCAAAATCCCTTAAAATTGCCTTTCTGTCTTTAATCTCCTATAGGATTTCTAAACCAACAATTTAACTATCCTACTATATCCCCATCAACTCCATGGAAAAGAAAAATTTATATGGGCAAAGAAAATTATCATATAACAACAGTACATTGCTCAATTTTGAACAACTTTATAATTGTGAAATGTATTTACAATGTAAATACTAAATATTGATTCTACTAAAAATTGCAATAGTTTATTAGGATGATTATGAAAGTTGAAAGTGTGCATGTTCATTCAAGGTAAAGGAAGGAAAGAGACAACAAAAACAGTTGTTTAATGGAAAAAAATAGGGATGAATAAATAGTAATTTAAGTAAAGTTTTCAGGCATATTGAGTTAAAACAAAAGATTTAGCTAAAGAAATTGAGAATGGATATCTTGGGAGGGGAAACAGAAATGAGACAATGAACTGTTTATTTAAACCATTGGGCATATATAACTTTAACCTGACTGGTGACAAGTTGATGGAATAGGAGGACTTGGGCCCACCTCCTCTCAGTCAAACATCAAAAACACAACTAACTACTGAACAATCATTGGTTAAAAAAGACTGGAACATAGCGAAAAAAGATTTTCTATATCAAAAGATAAAGCAGAAGCCACAACAAGTCAGGAGGGGTATTGTTGCAATATAATCACATCTCATGCCCACCAGGTGGGAATGACCTACAAATTGGAAAATAATTAAACTACAGAGGTTCTCCCACAGGAGTGAATTCTGAGCCCCACATCAGGCTTCCAAGCCATTTGGTTTCAAAGGTTAGTAGGGCTTGAGTTCAGGAGCTTCGCAAGACTGGGAAAAATAGAGACTCCAATCTTGGAGGGTAACCACAAAGTTTCACATGGACTGGGACCGAGGGCAATGTAGTGACTTCACAGGGCAATGGGCCAGCCTACCTGAGGATCTTTGAGGGTCTCTAAGGAAGTTTGGAGTTGGCAGTGACCTTGAGTGGGGAGCAAGGTCACTGGTGGCCCCTAGGAAATATTCAAAGGTGTGAGAACTTCAGTAGGTGACCATTTTGGCATTGAGAATGGCCCCACCGCAGATCCCACAAGCTTCAGTGGAGGGATGCCTTGGGCCAAATAAGCAACAGGAAGAGAACAGAGCCCCATCCATCAACAAACAGGCAGCATAAAGTCCTCTTGAGCACACAGTCACCTCTAGACACACCTCTTGACGTGACCCTACTCATCAGAGGGACGAGACCCAATTCCAGCCACCAGTGAGCACACACTAGCACCTCCCACCAGAAAGTCTGCATAAGCTACTAGACCAAATGAACCCAACAAAGGGCAGACACCAGAAGCAAGAACTACAATCCTGCAGCCTGCAGAACAGAGCCCACAGACACAGAACTTTAGACAAAGTGAGACATCAGAGAAATATGTTTAGCAGACAAAAAATTAAGGAATAAGATAAAACCTCAGAAGAATACCTAAGTGAGGTGGAGATAGGCATTATACTTGAGGAAGAATTCAGATTAATTATAATCAGTTCAGTTCAGTTCAGTTGCTCAGTCGTGTCCAACTCTTTGTGACCCCATGAATCGCAGCACGCCAGACCTCCCTGTCCATCACCAACTCCCAAGGTTTACTCAAACTCATGCCCATCGAGTCAGTGATGCCATCCAACCATCTCATCCTCTGTCGTCCCCTTCTCCTCCTGCCCCCAATCCCTCTCAGCATCAGGGTCTTCTCCAATGAGTCAACTCTTCACATGAGGTGGTCAAAGTACTGGAGTTTCAGCTTCAGCATCAGTCCTTCCAATGAACACCCAGGACTTATCTCCTTTATGATGGAGTGGTTGGATCTCCTTGCAGTCCCAGGGACTCTCAAGAGTCTTCTCCAACACCACAGTTCAAAAGCATCAACTTTTCAGCGCTCAGCTTTCTTCACAGTCCAACTCTCACATCCATACGTGATCACTGGTTATAATAAAGGTGATAAAAATTATCTCACAAAAAGTATGTAGGCACAGGCTGAAAAGATAGAAGAAATGTTTCTCAAAGAGCTAGAAGATGTAAAAATCAAAGGGAGATGAACAATACAATAGATGAAATGAAAAATACACTACAAGCAATCAATAGACTGAAAGTGAGAAAATGGAAAAATGTATTCCATGCAAATGGAAACCAAAAGAAAGCTGGACTAGCAATACTCATATCAGAAAAAATAAACTTTAAAATAAAGTGTTATTAGATAAAGGAGGGCACTACATAATGATCAAGGGATAAACCCCAGAAGAAAATATAACATTTGTAAATATATATGCACTCAACATAGGAGGACTTCAATATATAAGGAAAATGCTAAACCATAAAAGATGAAATAAACAGTAACACAAAAAGAGTAGGACTGTTTAACACCCCACTTTCATCAATGGAATGATCATCCAGACAGAAAATCAAAAAGGAAACACAGGCCTCAAATGACACATTAGATCAGATGAACTTAATTGATATTTATAGAGCATGCCATCTGAAAGTAGCAGCATGCACATTCTTTTCAAGCAAACATAGAACATTATAAGGATTTTAATTAGATCACATACTGGTCGATAAATCAAGCCTTGGTAAATTTAAGAAAACTTAAATCATATCAAGCATATTTTCTGACCACAATGCTATTGATTAGAAATATCACACAAGAAAAAAACCTGTTTTTTAAAAAAACACAAACACATGGAGGCTAAACAACAGGTTCCTCAATACGAAGCCATCAATGGGTCACTGAAGAAACCAAAGAGGAAATTAAAAAAATCTAGTAACAAATGAAACAAAAACACAACGATTCAAAACCTCTAAATGAAGCAAAAGCAGAATTTTAAGAGGGAAAATTTATACCAACTCAATTTTACCTCAGGAAACAAGAAAAATCTCAAATAAACAACCTAGTATTACACCTAAAGCAACTAGAGAAGGAAGACCAAATAAAACCCAAAGCTACCAGAAGGAAAGAAATCATAAAGATGAAAACAGAAATAAATGAAATAGAGGGGAAAAACAGTTGCAAAGATCAATGAAACTAAAAGCTGGTTCTTTGAAAAGATAAACAAAATTGATAAACCCTTAGTTAGACTCTTCAAAGAAAAAAAAGGGAGAGGACTCACAACAATATAATTAGAAATGAAAAAGGAGAAGTCACAACAGACATCACAGAAATACAAAGGATGATAAGAGACAAGCAATTATATGCCAATAAAATAGATAAGCTAAAAGAAATGGACAAATTCTTACAAAGGAACAGTCTCCCATGACTAAACCAGGAAGAGACAGAAATTATGAACAGGTCAATCACAAGTACTGAAATTGAAACTGATGTAAAAATGTCCAACTAACAAATGTCCAGGACCAGATGGCTTCACAAGCAATTTCTAGAAAACATTTAGAGAAGAATCAACACCTATACTTCTGAAAAAAATTACAGAGAAAAGTACATTTCCAAACTCATTCTATCAGTCTACCATCACCCTGATATAAAAATCAGACAAGGAGAGTGACAAGATGGTGGATGTGGAGTACATCTTTTTCCACCAATGCATCAATAGTTCAGAAGATCCTGCAGAATAGCAGATGAGAGACGGCAGGAATCCATAACCACTGGAAAGGAATATATAGATTCATGCAAAGCTTGGTAGGACAAAGGAAGGAGGAGAAAAATAGGAGAGTGAGCATAACTGGACTTGCACCTGGGGGGTGAAGGAACTGCTGAAGGGTAGAATAAAGGAAAAAGAATGAAAAGAATTGAGGATAATCTCAGAGACTTCTGGTACAATATTAAATGCACCAGCATTCAAATTATAGGGGTCCTAGAAGAAGAAGAGAAAGAGAAAGCTTTTAAGAAAATTTCTGAAGAGATTATAGCTGAAAAATTTCCCAACATGGGAAAGGAAATAGTCAATCAAGTCCATGAAACATGGAGTCCCATACAGGATGAAACATGTACATGTCTCAGAAAAATGTCGAGACACATACTAATCAAACTAACAAAGATTAGACACAATGAAAAGATATTAAAAACAGGAAGGGAAAAACAACAAATAACATACAAGAAAATCCCATATGATTAACTGCTGATCTTTCAGTAGAAACTGTGGGCCAGAAGAGAATGGCAGAATATATTTAAAGTGCTGAAAAAGAACATCTACAACCAAGATTACATACCTGGAAAAGATCTCATTCAAACTTGATGAAGAAATCAAAAGCTTTATAGGCAAGCAAAAGATGAGAGAATTTTGTACCACCAAACCAGATTTACAACAAATGTTAAAGGGATTTCTATAGGTAGGAAACACAAGAAAAACACCTATGAAAACAAACCCAGAAGAATTAAGAAGATGGCAACGGGAACATTTGCATCAATATTTGCAGGGCAGCAATAGAGACACAGTTATAGAGAACAGATTCATGGACACAGGGTGGTGGGGAGGTGTCATCTTTTAGGATTTGAAATAACTGGAATTCCATCACCTCCACTAGTTTTGTTCATAGTGATGCTTCCTAAGGCCCACTTCACTTTGCACTCCAGGATGTCTGGCTCTAGGTGAGTGATCACATTTTCGTGGTTATCTGGGTCACTAACATCTTTTATGTATAGTTCTTCTGTGTATTCTTGCCACCTCTTCTCAGTATTGTGTGCTTCTGTTAGGTCCATACTGTTTCTGTACTTTATTGTGCCCATCGTTGCATGAAATATCCCCTTGTTATCTCTAATTTTCTTGAAGAAATCTCTAGTCTTTCCCATTCTATTGTTTTCCTCTATTTCTCTACAATGATCACTGAGGAAGGTTTTCTTCTCTCTCCTTGCTATTCTTTGGAACTCTGCATTCAAATGAGTATATCTTTCCTTTTCTCCTTTGCCTTTACCTTCTCTTTTCTTAGCTGTTTGTAAGGCCTTCTCTGACAACCATTTTCCCTTTTTGCATTTCTTTTGGGGGGGGGGTATGTTCTTGATCACTGCCTTCTGTACAATGTCATGAACCTTTGTCCATAGTTCTTCAAGAACTCTATCAAATTAAATCACTTGAATCTATTTGTCACTTTCATTGTATAATTATAAGGGATTTTATTTAGGTCGTACCTGAAGGGTCTAGTGGTTTTCCTACTTTCTTAAATTTCAGTCTGAATTTGGCAATAAATAGTTCATGATCTGAGCTACAGTCAGCTCCCAGGCTTGTTTTTGCTGACTGTATAGAGCTTCTCCATCTTTGGCTGCAAAGAATATAATCAATCTGATTTCAGTATTGATCATTTGGTGATATCCATGTGTAGAATCTTCTCTTGTGTTGTTGGAAGAACATGTTTGTTATGACCAGTGCATTCTCTTGACAAAACTCTTTTAGTCTTTGTCCTGCTTCATCCTTTACTACAAGGCCAAATTTTCCTGTTACTCCAGATATCTTTTGACTTTCTACTTTTGCATTTCAGTCCCTTATGATGAAAAGGATATAATTTTTGGTGTTAGTTCTAGAAGGTCTTGTAGGTCTTCACAGAACCATTCAACATCAGCTTCTTCAGCATTACTGGTTGGGGCATAGACTTGGATTATTGTGATATTGAATGGCATGCCATGAGGGCTACATAAGCAATATAATACTCCATAATGGAAAAAATAAAATTCATTTATCTTTTTCTATATGTGTGATAAGCTTGTTGCTTTTTTCCTCTTTAAAGTTGATTGTATTCTTTTCTTTATTCACGCAGATTTGATGTACAATATTATATAAGTTAGAAGTGTACAACATGAAAAAGTGAAAAGTGAAAGTTAGTCATTCAGTAGTGTCCAACTCTTTGTAACCCCATGCACTGTAGTCCAAATATCCATGAGAACTCTTTGTCCAAGGAATTCTCCCTGCATGAATAGTGGTGAGGATCGCCATTCTCTTCTATAGGGCATCTTCCCAACCCAGAGATCAAAGCCAGGTCTCCTGCATTGCAGGCAAATTCTTTACCACTTGAGCCACCGAGGAAGGCCATATATAATAGAGTGAGTCACAAATTTTAAAGGCTATACTCCATTTATTGTATTATAAAAATTGGCTAGTTCCTTGCATTGTACATATATAATTGTAGCTATTTATTTTATACATAATAGTTTGTACCTCTTATCCACTACCCCATCTTGCCCCTCTCCCTTTCCATCTCCCTGCTGTAACATGTAGTTTGTTGCCTGTATCTGTGAGTCTGTTTCTATTTGGTTATATATCTAACTCATTTAATTTTTTTAATTTCCATACATTTAAGTCTTAAAATATTACATATTTTGACAGATTTGTTTCACTTAGCATAGTACCCTCAAAGTCCATCCATATTTATGCAAATGGAAAAATTTCAAAAATTGTTTTTTTTGACTGAGTAATAGTCTGTTGTATCTATATCCCACATCTTCCTTACCCATTCATCTGCTGATGGACACATAGGTTGCTTCTTATATGTTGTTGTTCAGTTACCCAGTTGTGTCTGATTCATTGCAACCCTATGGGCTTCAGCAGACCAGGTTTCCCTGTCCTTCACCATCTCCCAGAATTCGCTCAAACTCATGCCTACTGAGTCAGTGATGCCATCCAACCATTTCATCCTCTGTCATCCTCTTCTCCTCCTGCCTTCAACCTTTCCTAGCACCAGGGTCTTTTCTAATGAGTCATCACTTCTCACCAGGTGGCCAAAGTATTGGAGCTTCAGCTTTAGCATCAGTCCTTCCAATGAAGTCAGGACTGATTTTCTTTAGGAATGACTGGTTTGATCTCCTTGTAGTCCAAGGGACTCTCAAGAGTCTTATCCAACACCAGAGTTCAAAAGCATTATTCTTTGACACTCAGCCTTCTTCATGGTCCAACTCTTGTATCTATACTTGACTGCTGGAAAACACCACAGCTTTGACTGTATGGACCTATGTTGGCAAAATAATGACTCTGAATTTTAATATGCTGTTTAGGTTGGTCATAGCTTTTCTTCCAAGGACCAAACATCTTTTAATTTCATGGCGGCAGTCACCATCTGCAGTGATTCTGGAGCCCAAGAAAATAAAGTCTCACTGTTTCCATTGTTTCCCCATCTATTTGTCATGAAGTGATGGGACTGGACCCATGATCTTAGGTTTTTTAATGCTGAGTGTTAAACCAGCTTTTCCATTCTCCTCTTTCACTGTCATCAAGAGGTTCTTTAGATCCTATTCACTTTCTACCATAAGGGTGGTGTCATCTGCATATGTGAGATTCTTGATATTTCTCCAGGCAATCATGATTCCAGCTTGTGCTTCATCCAGCCCAGGATTTCACATGATGTACTCTGCATATAAGTTAAATAAGCAGGGTGACAATACACAGCCTTGACGTACTACTGTCCCAATTTGGAACCAGTTCATTGTTTCATATCTGCTGCAACTGTTGCTTCTTGACCTGCATACAGGTTTCTCGGGAGACAGATAAGGTAATTTGGTATTCCCATCTCTTTAATTTTCCAGTTTGTTGTGATAGACACAGTCAAACGCTTTAGCATAGTCAATGATGCAGAAGTAAATGTTTTTCTGGAATTCTCTGCTTTTTCCATAACCCATCAGATGTTGGCAATTTGATCTTGGTTCCCCTGCCTTTTCTAAATCTGGCCTGAACATCTTGAATATCTCAGTTAATGTAGTGCTGAAGACTAGCTTGGAGAATTTTGAGCATTACTTTGCTAGCATGTGAAATGAGTGCAACTGTGTGGTAGTTTGAACATTTTTTTGGCACTGCTTTTCATTTGAATTGGAATGAAAACTTGACCTTTTCCAGTCCTGTGGCCACTGCTGAATTTTCCAAATTTGGTGACATATTGAGTGCAGCATTTTAACAGCATCTTTTTTTTTTTTTTTTTTTTTTTTTTAGGATTTGAAAGAGCTTAGGTGGAATTCCATCACCTCCACTAGCTTTTTTTTCCTAGTGATGCTTCCTAAGGCTCACTTGATTTCTCACTACAAGATATCAGGTGAGTGATCACACCATCATGATTATCTGGGTCTCTGAGATCTTTTTGTGTAGTTCTGTGTATTCTTGCCACCTCTTCTTAATTTCTTCTGCTTCTGTTTGCTCCATACAATTTCTGTCCTTCATTTTGCCTATCTCTGCATGATATTTCCCTTGGTATCTCTAATTTTCTGAGGAGATCTCTAGTCTTTCCCATTCTATTGCCTTCCTCTATTTCTTTACATTGTTTACTTAGTAAGACTTTCTCATCTCTCCTTGCTATTCTTTGGAACTCTGCATTCAGATGGGTTTATCTTTCTTTTTATCCTTTTCCTTTTGCTTCTCTTCTTTTCTCAGGTACTTATAAGGCCTCCTCAGATAACCGTTTTGCCTTGTTGCATTTCTTTTTCTTGGGGATGTTTTCAATCACTGCATCCTACACAATGTTATGAATCTCTGCCCATAATTCTTTAGGCACTCTATCTATGAGATTTAATCCTGTGAATTTGTCACTTCCACTGGATAATTATAAAAGATTTTATTTAAGTCATACCTGAATGGCCTACTGGTTTTCCCTACTTTCTTTTACATCTGAATTTGACAATAAGGAGTTCTCAAATGGGCAATTATAAATAGTGATGTTGAGAAAACTGAGATGCATGCATTTTTTAAAATTAGTATTTCAATTTCTTAAAATATATATAGCTAGAATTGGAATTTCTGGATCACATGGTAGTTTCATTTATCTTTTTTTTTTTTTTAAGAGACTACCATTTGATTTTCCCCAATGTCTGCACAAATTTACACTCCCAGTAACAGTTTATGAGGGCTCCCATTTTTCCACATCCTCCCCAACATTTTTATTCATGGTCTTTTTTTATGATAGTCGTGTTGAGATGTGTCAGATGATATCTCATTCTAGCTTTTACATTCCTCTAATTATCAATGTTGAGCATTTTCCCCATGTACCTATTAGCTATCTGCCTGTCTTCTGTGGGAAAAAACTGTTTATTCAGGTTCCCTATACATTTCAAATTGCATTGTTTGTGGTTTTGTTTATTTTATCAACTGTTGATTTTCATGAACTCTTTATATATTCTGGGTATTGACCACTTTTCTGTCATATTATTTACAAATGTCTTATCTTATTCATTAACTTGTTTTTTCATTTTGTCCATGATTTTCTGTGCTGCACAAAAGCTTTAAGTCTAATTAGGTCCCATTTGTTTATTTTTTACTTTTATTTCCTTTCTTTTAAGAGACAGATCCAAAATAATATTGCTATCATTTATGCCAAAGAGTATTCTATCTTTTCTTCTGGAAGATTTATGGTTTCCAGTTTTACATTTAGGTCTTTACCCATTTTGAGTTTATTTTCATTTATGATATGAAAAATGTTCTGACTTTATTCCTTAACACGTAGCTGTCCAGTGTTCCAAGCACCACTTATTGAAGAGACTGTATTTTATCCACTCCATATTGTTGCCTCTTTTGTCATATATTAATTGACCGTAAGTGTGTGGGTGATTTGGGGGGCTCTCTATTCTGTTCCCTTGATCTATGTGTTTATTTGTGTGTGTGTGTGTGTGTGTGTGTGTGCATGCATGTGCGCATGTGTGCCAGTACCCATTTTTATTGTCACTTTGTAGTATTGCTTGAAATAAGGGAGTATGATAACTCCAACTTTGATATTTTTTCCCCAAGATTGTTTTGGTATTTAGGATCTTTTGTGTTTCCATATAAACTTTAAAACTATTTCTTCTAGTTCTATGAAATTATGCCATTGATATTTTGATAGGAATTGCAATGAATCCATAGATTTTCTTGAGTACTGTGATCATTTTAACAACAATAAATCTTACAATTTACGAACACAGTATATCTTTCCATCTGTGTCATCATCAGTTTCATTCATCAGTGCTTTACAGTTTCTGAATACAGATCTTTTACTTCCTTTGCACAAACTTATACATAGGCATTTTATTATTTTTCATGCAATGTTAAATGGGATTATTCCCTTAATTTCTCCTGAGAGTTTCAGTGCATAGAAATGCAACAAATTTCTGTATATTAATTTTATAATCCGAAATTTTAACAAATTCATTATTGAACTCTATTAGTTTTCTGGTATTATCTTTAGGATTTTCTATGTATAGTTTATATCATCTACAAACAGTGACTGTTTTACTGCTTCCTTTCCAATTTGGATTCCTTTTATTCCTTTTTCTTGTCTAATTGATGTGGCTAGGATTTTCAGTACTATGTTGAATAGAAGTGGCAAGAGCAGTCATTCTTGTCTTGTTCCTTATCTTAGAAAAAAATGTTTACTGGTATCCTGGTATCAGAAAACAGATCATAAGTACAAGGATCATGGTGTATGAATCTTTTCATCTTTTCCTGTATTGTAGGACTCCGTTTGCTAGTATTTGTTGAGGATTATTACATATACCTGCATCAGTAGTATTGATCTGAAATTTTCTTTGTGTGTGTGATATCTTAGCCTCATTTTGGTATCAGAGTGAGGTTAGCCTCATAGTATGAGTTTGGAAGCATTCCTTTTCCCACAAATCTTTAGAATAGTTTGAGAAAGATAGATGTTAACTCTCTTCTAAATATTTAGTAGAATCCACTGTGAAGCCATTTGGTTCTAAATTTTTTGAGGGACAGTTTTAAAATTACTGACTCATTTTATTGCTGTTAAATTGTCCATTCATATTTTCTACTTCTGTTTCAGTCAGGAGGTTTTTCTAAGACTTAATGCATTTATTTTAGGTTGTCCATTTTATTGGCATATGGTTGTTTTTAGTAGTCTCTTCTGATCTTTTGTATTTCTCTTGTGCCAATTATAACTTCTTTTTCATTTTTAAAGGTTTTTAAAATAGCATTTACTTCTTAAGAGTTGACATGTGCAAAATAGGAAACCAAAAACACAAGAAGCAATAAACAAAGGCATTCATAATCATAAACATCTTACCATTTGATGTATCCTAGGTCTCACTTGTGTATTTTCAAAGCTAAGCATCCATTTTTCTGTAATTAAGGTCATACAGTTATGTATCATGCTGTTTCACACATCATGAATATTTACCATTTCAAAGTCCCAAAGCTTTGAGTATGTTGATAACCAAGAATACACTACACCAACTCAATCTAGAAAGAAAAAAATGCAATCCTGCCTTTCTTGGTGACAAAAATTTCAGAGAAGAAAAAAAAGGGCAACAGGCCTTTAGATAAAGATATAGGCAGAGCTAAGGTTAAAATATTACATTCCCTTAATGTTTAATTTAAAATGAGACATAAAGCGATGGAGTACACAAAGTATAATGCTTCTAAGAGGATTCATTAAGTGATCTAAACTATTTAAGTATTAGCAAGGGGGGGTATGTTTCTGTTGAATTAATCACTTAAAAATGCATTCTTATACTAGAGCCAAGATATGCATACACATCAATGGTTATCATCAAAATATAAATATGAACACATCCTCATACAGCCCTCCCTTTATACTTTCTTCTGCCCCTCTGCTGCCAACCTAAATAAACAAGTCCTGATGTAGACTTCTCAGAGACAGTTTAACAATTCCATGTTCAAATGCTGCCTTTTAGAAAACTCAGTTATAACAAAGATATTTACAAATTGGTTAATTAACTAGTTCTACTTTTTGTTATACATTGTGACTTCAGTTCAGTTCAGTCACTCAGTCATGTTCGACTCTGAGACCACATGGACTGCAGCATGCCAAGCTTCCCTGTCCATCACCAACTCCTGGAGCTAGCTCAAACTTATGTCCCTTGAGTCGGTGATGCCATCCTATCATCTCATCCTCTGTCATCCCCTTCTCCTCCTGTGTTCAATCTTTCCCAGCATCAGGGTCTTTTCTAATGAGTCAGCTCTTCTCATCAGGTGGCCAAAGTATTGGAGCTCCAACTTCAGCATCAGTCCTTTCAATGAACATTCAGAACTGATTTCCTTTAGGACTGACTGGTTTGATCTGGTCCTCAGGACATCTAAAAAGCTAAATGTTGCAAAATAATGAACCTTGTTCACAGTAAACATTGGAACTTTAAAAAAATGCACATACGGACCTATGGTTATAGCCTAAAACAGTCTTTTAGACAATGTAGATATTAGCCAAAAGCTCCTCCCCTCACCCTTCCTCTTATTTCTCCAGCATTTCAATAACTAAGTACTAGAATACATCTAGTTCCAAGAAGTGGATTAGCATAGATACCCCCAGAAGACACAGTCCTTCCTATAAACCAACAAAAGGATATCTATTAAGTGGCTATTCTTTAATACACAACAATATTAACTAAGATGCACAAACAAAACAATGACTAGACAATCTGAACTTACATAAAGTTTTTTTTTTTATGAATCTAGCTAAAGATTTATCAACTTTGTTTTTTCAAAGGACCAACTGTTAGTTTCATTATTCTTTTTATTATTTATTAGTCTTTATTTCACTTATTTCAACTCTAATCTTTATGATTTCTTCCTTTCTACTAAATTTATGCTTTCTTTATTCTTCTTTTACTAGCTCTTTATATACAAGTTTGTGTTTTTTATTTGAGTGAGTTTTTCATGTTTCCTGAGCTAAGCTTGTATTGCTATAAACTTCTCTCTTATTGTTCGTTGTTCATCTGCTAAATTATGTCTGACTGTTTGCAACCTCATGATCTGCAGCATTCCAGTCTTCCTTGTTCTTCACTATCTCCCTGAATTTGCTCAAACTTATGACCATTGAGTGGAGAAGGCAATGGCACCCCACTCCAGTACTCTTGCCTGGAAAATCCCATGGACAGAGGAGGCTGGTAGGCTGCAGTCCATGGGGTCACTGAGTCGGACATGACTGAGCAACTTCACTTTCACTTTTCACTTTCATGCACTGGAAAAGGAAATGGCAACCCACTCTGGTGTTCTTGCTTGGAGAATCCCAGGGATGGGGGAGCCTGGTGGGCTCCCATCTACGGGGTTGCACAGAGTCAGACACGACTGAAGCGACTCAGCAGCAGCAGCAGCAGCAGCATGACCATTGAGTCAGTGATGCTATCCAACCACCTCATTCTCTGTCACCCCCTTCTCCTCCTGCTCTCAATACTTCCCAGCTGTTTCCAGTGAGCTGGCTTTTCACAACAGGTGGCCAAAGTACTGTAGCTTCAGCATCAATGTTAGTTCTTCCAATGAATATTCAGAGTTGATTTCCTTAGGACTGACTGGTTTGATCTCCTTGCTGTTCAAGGGACTCTCCAGAGTCTTCATCAGCAACTGATGCTTCTTTGAAAGCATCAAATCTTCAGCACTCAGCCTTCTTTATGATCCAACTCTCACATCCTTACATGCCTACTGGAGGTCATAGCTTCAGTTGAGATGGATCTTTTTCTGCAAAGTGCTATTTAATGCACTGTCTATGTTTGTCATACCTTTCCTTCCAAGGAGCAAGTGTCTTTTGATTTCGTGGCTGCAGTCACTATCCACAGTGATTTTGGAGCCCAAGAAAATGAAATCTGTCAGTGTTTCCAATTCCACCCTCCCCCCCCCCCCCCCCGGCCATCTACTTTCCATGAAGGGATGAGACTGGATACCATGATCTTCATTGGGGGGATGTTGAGTTTTAAGCCAGCTTTTCCACTCTTTTATTTCACCTTCATCAAGAGGCTCTTCAGATCCTCTTCCCTTTCTCCTATTAGGGTGGTAATAATCTGCATATGTGACGTTGTTGCTATTTTTCCCAGCAATCTTGATTCCAGCTTGTGAGTCATCCAGCCTGGCATTTCACATGATGTATTCTGCATATAAATTAAATAAGCAGAGTGACAAAACACAGCCTTGATGTAATCCTTTCCCAATTTGGAACAAGCCCAATGTCTCATGTCCAGTTCTAACTGTTGCTTCTTGTGCTGCATACAGGTTTCTCAGGAGACAGCTAAGGTGGTCTGGTATTCCCATCTCTTTAAGAATTTTCCACAGTTTGTTGTGATCCACAGAGTCAAAGCCTTTAGCGTAGTCAATAAAGCAGAAGTTGTTTGTTTTATCATTTCCTTGCATTTTCTATGATCTAGTAGATATTGGCAATTTGATCTCTGGCTTCTCTGCTTTTTCTAAATCCAGCTTGTACATCTAAAAGTTCTCAGTTCACATAGGGCTGAAAGCTAGTTTGAAGGGTTTTGAGCATTTCTTTGCTAGAATGTGAAGTGAGTGCAATCATGCAGAATTTGGATAGTCTTTGGCTTTGCCTTTCCTTGGGATTGGAATGAAAACTGACCTTTTCTCTGTCCTGTTTCCATTGATGAATTTTCTCAATTTGTTGGCACATTGCATTGTAGGACACTAACAGCATCATCTTTTATGATTTTAAGTAGCTCAGCTGGAATTCCATCACCTCCGCTAGCTTGGTTCAAAGTGATGCTTTCTAAGCCCACTTGACTTCACACTCCGGGATGTCTAGCTCTAGGTAAGTGACCATACCATCATGGTTTCCAGGTCATTAAACCTTTTCTGTACAGTTCTTCTGTGTATTCTTGCCACCTCTTCTTTATCTCTTTTGCTTCTGTTAGGTCCTTGCTGTTTCTGTTCTTTAGTGTGCCCATCTTTGTTGGCTCAGAGGGTAAAGCATCTGCCTGCAATGTGGGAGACCCAGGTTCAATCCCTGGGTAGGAAAGATCCCCTGGAGAAGGAAATGGCAACCCACTCCAGTATTCTTGACTGGAGAATCCCATGGATGGAGGAGCACAGTAGGCTACAGTCCATGGGGTTGCAAAGAGTCAGACATGACTGAACACCTTCACTTACACTTTACATGAAATATTTCCTGGATATCTCCTATTTTCTTGAGGAAATCTCTAGAAATTCTATTGTTTTTCTCTATTTCTTTGCATTGTTCATTTAAGAAGGCCTTCTTATCTCTCCTTGCCATCTCTGGAATTCTGCATTGAATTAGGTATATCTTTCCCTTTCTCCTTGCCTTTCACTTCTCTTCTTTCCTCTGCTATTTTCAAGGCCTCCTCAGACAACTATTTTTGCCTTATTGCAATTCTTTTTCTTGTGGATGGTTTTGGTTACCATTTACTGTACCATGTTACAAACCTCCATCCAGATTTCTTTAGGCACTCTGTCTACTAGATCTAGTCCCTTGAATCTATTCCTCACCTCCACTGTACAATCTAAGAGTTGATTTTGTTCCACCCATAGATTTTGGATTGCTTTTTTGTTTGTTCGTTTGTCTTCAAGTATTATATTTTTCTTTTATTTTTTTATTAGTTGGAGGCTAATTATTTTACAATATTGTAGTGGGTTTTGTCATACATTGACATGATTTTTAAAAATTTCTCTTTGATTCCTTCAGTGATCCATTGATTTCTTCATAGCATATAGCTTAGCATCCACATTTTTTTTTTTTTTGCAGTTTTTTCCCTTGTAGTTTGTTTCTAGTCTCATAGCATTGTGATTTGGAAAAGATGCTTAGCATCCTTTCATTTTCTTAAATCTACCAAGCCTAATTCTGTGGCTTAGTATGTGATTTATCCAGGAGAATGTTTCATGTGCACTTGTAAAGAATATGTATTCTGTACTTCCAGATGGAATAGTCTATATGTATACCTATTATCTCCATCTGGTCTAAAGTGTCATTTGAGGCCTCACTGATTTTTCTGTCTGGGTGATCTGTTCATTTATTGTATCATTGTTATTACCCCTTGTTATGTCTTTTAGTATTTGCTTTGCATATTAGTTGCTCCTATGTTTGATATTATATTTTCTTGAATTGACTCCTTGATCATTATATAGCATCTTTCTTTGCTATTTTGATATATTTAAAGTCTATTTTTTCTACGTATTGATACCCTGACTTTCTATTGACTTCCATTCCATACTGACTTCCATTTCCTTTTTCCATCTCTTTCTTTCTGTCTGTGTATGTTTACATCTGAAGAGTCTTGGTATCTAGGTTTTGCATTCATTCATTCACTCTGTCTTTCAATCGGAGCGTTTGCTCCATTTGCGTTTATGGGTAGTATCGATTTGTAACTTCTTATTGCCATCTTTTTTGTCTAATTTATTTATTTTTCATTTAAGGATATCTACTTTACAGAATTTTGCTGTTTTCTGTCAAAGCTCAACATGGATCAACCATAGGTATACACATATCCCTTCCCTTTTGAATCTTCCTCCCGATCCCACTCCTCTAGGTTGATACAGAGCCCCTGTTTGACTTTCCTGAGCCATACAGCAAGTTCCCATTGGCTATCTACTTTACATAGATAAATGTAAGTTATTTTACATAGATAAATGTAAGTAATGTAAGTTTCCATGTTACTCTTTCCATACATCTCTTCTTCTCCCCTTCCCTATGTCCATAAGTCTATTCTCCATGTCTGTTTCTCTATTGTTGCCCTGTAAACAAATTTTTCAGTACCATTTTTCTAGATTCCATATATATGTGTTCAGTTCAGTTCAGTCGCTCAGTCATGTCTGACTCTTTTAAACCCCATGAACCACAGCATGCTAGGCCTCCCTGTCCATCACCAAATCCCGGAGTCTACCCAGACCCATGTCCTATGTGTTAGATTACAATAATTACTTTTCTCTTTCTGACTTACTTCAGTCTGCATAATAGGTTCTAGGTTCATCCACCTCTTTGGAAATGACTCATATGTGTTCCTTTTTATGGCTGAGAAATATTCCATTGGTATATGTACCACAACTTCTTTATCCAGTTATCTGTTGTTGGACATCTAGGTTGCTTCTATGTTCTAGCTATTGTAAATAACGCTGCAGTGAACAATGGGATACATGTGTCTCTTTCAATTTTGGTTTCCTCAGAGTATATGCCTAGAAGTGGGATTGCTGGGTCAATGGTGGCTTTATTCCTTCTTTTTTAAGGAATCCCCATACCATCTCCCACTGTGGCTGTATCAATTTATATTCCCACCAAAAGTGCAAGAGCGTTCACTTCTCTCCACACCCTCTCCACCATTTATTGATTGTAGACTTTTTGATGATGGCCATCTTGACTTGTGTGAGGTGATACCTCATTGTGGTTTTGGTTTGCATTTCTCTAATAATGAGCGATGTTGAGTATCTTTTCACATGTTTTTTAGCCATCTGTATTCTTGCCTTGAGAACCCCATGAACAATATGAAAAGGCAAAAGATGGGACACTGAAAGATGAACTCCCCAGGTTGGTAGGTGCCCAGTATGCTACTGGAGATCAGTGGGAATATAACAGTGGAGAAATAACTCCGGAAAGAATGAAGAGATGGAGCCAAAGCAAAAACAACATCCAATTGTGGCTGTAACTGGTGATGGAAGTAAAGTCTGATGCTGTAAAGAGCAATAGTGCATAAGAACCTGGAATGTTAGGTCCATGAATCAAGGCAAATTATAACTGGTCAAGCAGGAGATGGTGAGAGTGGACGTCGACATTTTAGGGATCAGCAAACTAAAAAGGACTGGAATGGGTGAATTTAACTCAGATGACCATTATACCTACTACTGTGGCCAAGAATCCCTTAGAAGAAATGGATAAGCCATCATAGTCAACAAAACAGCCCGAAATGCAGTACTTGGATGCAATCTAAAAAATGACAGAATGATCTCTATTCATTTCCAAGGCAAACCATTAAATATCACAGCATTCCAAGTGTATGCCCTGACCAGTAATGCTGAAGAAGCTGAAACTGAATGATTCTATGAAGACCTATAAGACCTTTTAGAACTAACGCCCAAGAAAGATGTCCTTTTCATTATAGGGGACTGGAATGCAAAAGTAAGAAGTCAAGAAATACCTGGATAACAGGCAAATTTGGCCTTGGAGTACAGAATGAAGCAGGGCAAAGGCTAATAGAGTTTTTTGAAGAGAATGCACTGGTAATAGCAAACACCCTCTTCCAGCAACACAAGAGAAGATTCTACACATGGACATCACCAGATGGTTAATACCAAAATCAGATTGATTATATTCTTTTCAGCCAAAGATGGGGAAGCTTTATAAAGTAAGCAAAAACAAGACCAGAAGCTGACTGTGGCTCAGATCATGAACTCCTTATTGCCAAATTCAGACTTAAATTGAAGAAAGTAGGGAAAAACCACTAGACCATTTGGGTATGACCTATCAAATCCCTTACCTTTATACAGTGCAAGTGAGAAATGAATTCAAGGGATTAGATGTGATAGAGTGCCTGAAGATCTATGGATGGAAGTTCATGACATTGTACAGGAGGCAGTGATCCCATAGATTTTGAGTTGTTGTGCTTAAATTGTCATTTGTTTCTATATAATTTTTAATTTCCTTTTTGATTTCTTCAGTAACCTGCTGCTTATTTAGAAACATGCTGTTTAATCTCCATGTGTTTGTATTTCTTACAGTTTTTTTCCCCTTGTAATTGATATCTAGTTTCATAATATCATGGTTGGAGAAGATGCTTGATATGATTTCAATTTTCTTAAATTTACTGAGTTTTGATTTGTGACCCAAAATATGGTCCATCCTAGAGAGTGTTCCATGTGCACTTGAGAAGGTGTATTCTTCTGCATTTGGATGGAATATCCTGAAGATATCAATGAGATCCATCTCCTCTAATGTATCATTTAAGACTTGTGTTTCCTTATTAATTTTCCATTTTGATGATCTACCTATTGGTGTGAGTGGAGTGTTAAAGTTTCCTACTGTTATTGTTTTACTGTTAATTTCTCCTTTTATGTCTGTTAGTGTTTTTCGTATGTACTGAGGTGCTCCTTTGTTGGGTGCATAGGTATTTACAATTGTTATGTCTTCCTCTTGGATTGATGCCTTGATCATTATGTAGTGTCCTTCCTTATCTCTTGCAATAGTCTTTATTTTAAGGTCTATTTTATCTGAAATGAGGATTGATACTCCAGCTTTCTTTTGCTTCCCATTTGGAATATATTCCAAGTTAGAGGATGGAATATATTTTTCCATCCTCTCACTTTCCATCTATATGTATCTTTAGGTCTGAAGTAGGTTTCTTGTAGACAACATGTACATGGATCTTGTTTTTGTATCCATTCAGCCAGTCTGTGTCTTTTGGTTGGAGCATTTAATCCATTTAGATTTAAAGTAGTTATTGATATATATGTTCCTATTGTTATTTTCTTAATTGTTTGGGGTTGATTTTGTAGATTTTATTTTTCTCTCTTATCTCTCTTGACTGTATAAGTCTCTTTAACATTTGTTGGAAAGCTGGTTTGGTGGTACTGAATTCTCTTTTGCTTGTCTGAAAAGCTTTTTATTTTTCCAACAATTTTGAATGAGATCCTTGCTGGGTACAGTAATCTTGGTTGTAGATTTTTCCCTTTCAGTACTTTAATTATATCCTGCAATTCCCTTCTGAACTGCAGAGTTTCTGCTGAAAGATCAGCTGTTAAGCATATAGGATTTCCCTTGTATGTTACTTGTTGCTTCTCCCTTGCTGCTTTTAACATTCTTCCTTTGTTTAGCCTTTGTTAGTTTGATTAGTATGTGTCTTGGCATGTTTCTTCTTTAGTTTATCCTGTCTGGGACTCTTTGTGCCTCTTAGACTTGATTGACTATTTCCTTTTCCATCTTGGGGAAATTTTTAACTATAATCTCTTCAAAAATTTTCTCATACCCTTTCTTTTTCTCTTCTTCTTCTTCTTCTACTGCTGCTGCTAAGTTGCTTAAGTCGTGTCCGACTCTGTGCAGCCCCATAGACGGCAGCCCACCAGGCTCCCCCATCCCTGGGATTCTCCAGGCAAGAACACTGGAGTGGGTTGCCATTTCCTTCTCCAATTCTTCTTCTGGGACCCCTATAATTCGAATGCTAGTGCATTTGATATTGCCCCAGAGGTCTCTGAGATTGTCCTCAGTTCTTTTCATTCTTTTACTTTTTTCTGCTTTTCAGAAGCTATTTCCACCATTTTGTATTCCAGCTCACTGATTCTTTCTTCTGGTTCAGATATTCTGTTATTGATTCCTTCTAGAGTATTTTTAATTTCAGTAATTGTGTTGTTGTCTCTCTATATTTATTCTTTAATTCTTCCAAGTCTTTGTTAATTATTCTTGCATTTTCTGCGTTTTGTTTTCAAGGTTTTTGATCATCTTTACTATCATTATTCTGAATTCTTTTCCAGGTAATTTTCCTATTTCCTCTTCATTTATTTTGACTTCTGTGTTTTAAGTTTGTTCCTTCATTTTTATGGTATTTCTGTGCCATTTCATTATTTTTTTTTTTAACATGGTGTTTAAGATTTCCTTTTCCCAGGCTTCAGGGAAAGTTGAATTCTTTCCTCAAAGAAGGTTGAATTCTTTCTTGCTTTTGGTATCTGCCCTCCTAAGGTTGGTCCAGTGGTTTGTGTAAGTTTTGTATAGGGTGAGATTTGTGCTGAGTTTTTGTTTGCTTGTTTTTCCTCTGATGTGCAAGGCTGAGTGAGGTGGTAATCCTGTCTGCTGATGATTTGGTATGTGGTTTTTTTTTTGTTTATTGTTTAGATGAGGCATCCTGTACTGGTGTTACTGGTGGTTGGATGATGCCAGGTCTTGTATTCAAGTGGTTTCCTTTCTGTGAGTTCTGTGAGTATTTGATACTCCCTATGGTTAGTTCTCTGGCTGTCTAGGGTCTCAGAGTCAGTGCTCCCACTCCAAAGGCTCAATTCTTGATTTATGGTCAGGAAAGAAGATTCTACAAGTGGTTTGTTATGGCATTAAGTGAGATTAAGCAAGTATCCAAAAACAAGAACCCAAAGATGAACCCTAGATAAATGGCAGTTACAAAATCAGGCAAATAATAATTAAAATAGTCGAATACACATATATACATATACACCCATGAGCAAAGTCAAAACAGTCCAACAAAAATAAAGTACAGTAGATTGACCCAGACAACAAAGGAAACCAAAAATTATATCTACCAGAACAAAACTAGCTAAAACACAAATTGGAAAACAAAACTAAAGCAAGGTGCCAAGTGGGGAATAATGCAATGAAAACAAAGCTAACAAATATGTTGAGAGGAAAGGAGAAAAAGATAAGAAAGAAAGAAAAGATATGCAAAGTTAAATAGAGGTAGATAAAGAAGATTTATTGCAATTAAAGATTAATTGCAATGTGGAAAGAACAATAGGAAAGGCAAACAAAGGAATAAATGTAGAAAGAAAAAGGTTTTAAAAATTGAAATTTTTTAAAAAGTAAAGAAAAATAAATAAAAGGACAACTCCACGGAACTGCAAAAGCCCAATATAGAGGCAGAGGTTTATAACAACAATAAAAAATGTGACTGAGAAGAAAAAATAAAAATGGCTCAAAAGCTTAATTGGATTTCTGAGTGCCACTAAAATCGACAACTACAACAGAGGTGGGGAAAAAGGGGAAAAAAATTTAAAAATCTACATAGCAACTCAAAAAATAAGAATAATGAAAGTTTGTCTTGAGTCACCACTGTCAGAATCCTTTCCCTCGCTGGAAGCCACAGTCCACCTTACCTCCCTAGGATGTCCTCCAACACTCTGGACCTGCTGTGGGGGCAGCTCATATTCTAATCTGGTCCTATTTCTGTGTTTTCTTGCCTCTAATGTCCACAGCTATTAGAACTAGTGCATTTTCTTTTGTGGGAGCTCTCAATGACCTTTTATATATTTCATAGACACAGAGCCTGCCTAGTTGATCCTGTGGATTTAATCTGCAGCTTGTACAGCTGGTGAGAAGGTTTTGGGTCTTCTTCCTTAGCCACCCTGTCCCTGAGTTTCAATTATGGTTTTATTTCCACCTCTACATGTGGGTTGTCCACTGGGGTTTGCTCCTGAGGCTGCTCTAGAGGACTTGTGTTTGTCCCCATGAGGGCCAGGCGTAGAGGTGGTGCAGCTGCTTGGGTTGCAGAGATTCTGGCAGCAGCAGGTACTCAGAGGGGTTGGTGAATAGGGCAGCAGGAAGTATAATGCTCTAGAAGGATATGGCAACCAGTATTGGCCAATATGCTCCAGTGTTCTTGCCTGGAGAAAGCTCACCCCCCCCACCCTCCCACCCCCACCCCCTGACAGAGAAGCCTAGCAGGCTGTGGTCTACAGGGTCTCAAAGAATCAGACACAACTGAAGCGGCCCTGCACACATAGATGCAAGAGTTTTTTTGCCTGTGTCAGCTCTGCCCCCAGTGAGAGTTGAGCATGAAGGTGGTGTGGCTGCTTGGCTTGGGGGGACCCTGGTGGTGCCAAGTGTGCAGGGACACAGACTGTCTCTGCCACAGGAGTAATGGCCCTATCAGTCTTTTTTCGAGCCTCTTGCAGCTGGCGATCAGAAGGCCTCTTTGGCCAGTCTTTCTCCATAGCTCCATCTGTTCAGGCACTTAGAGGGCTCCCTTGACTGGGGTCCTTTTCTGTTGTTTGGTACATCAGGCACATAGCAGAGCCCCCCTGGCTGGGGTCCTACTCTGTAGATTGGTGCAGGCACTTAAAGGGGCTCCCTGGGTGGGGTCTTACTCCGTCGTTTAGTGCTTTCAGGTGCTTGATGGGCGAGCCTCTCTATTGTTCAGCTATAGATGCTGGGGTGTGGGGAGAGAAAGGCTATGGTGATGGCTCCACCCCCATGCATGACTCAGCAGTATTGCCTTGCTTCCATGGCTGCCTGGCTTTCCTCCACCAGCATTTCCCACCATAATCTCCTCCCTCCCATCCCCTCAACCCATCTCTCCACAGCCAACAGCAGCCCTCACCATGGGATTGCTCCACGATCCCTGAACTCCAGCTCCCAGCTGCTTCACCTTCCTGGGGACCAGTGTTCCTGTCCAGGGAATGTATAGCTGCAGCAAGGACTGTCTGATTCTCATTCCATTTAGGCTGGCACAGATGAGTCTGAGTCGTTTCACTCTCAGCCTTAAATGTTTCTCCTCTGACTCAGAAATTGCCCTGCTGTGGGGATAGGACCCCTGCTTCAGTTCCCGCACCCACCAAAGGCAGATCCAGTCCTACTAACACTCTTGTTTTCCCCCCTAGTTACTTCACCCTACCGATTTTTGCGAGGTTCTATATATTCTTTTCCACTGGTTAGGTACTTCTGTCTGCTCTCTGCTGATGTTCTGCACACACTTCTGTGTCTGAAGGTGTATTCCTGATGTATCCATGGAGAGAGATGAACTCCACATCTACCTACTCCTCTGCCATCTTGTTCTCCTCCCTTATTGCCATCTTATTAATTGTTTGGGGGTTATTTCTTAGGTATTTTTTGTCCTTTTCATTTTATTTTGTCTCTTCCTTTGTGATTTGATGCATATCTTTGGTGTTATGTTCAGATTCCTTTTTCTTTTTTGCATGTGATTCTATTGTAGACTTAAGTTTTGTGGGTGCTATGATATTTTTATATCACAATCTATACATATACATGATTTTTTAAGTTGCTGATACTAGTTTAAAATGTGTTTTAACCACCTTGCATTTGTACTCTCTTCACTCACAGTTACTGTTTATATCATATTTTACATCTAATTATTTTGCGTGTCCCATAACTGCTTATTGCGGATATAGATTATTTTACTACTTTGTGTTTTAACCTTCCAAGTAACATTGTGTGTAGATGATTTCCTACCTTTACTATGTGTTTGTCTTTACCAATGAGATTTCTCATTTTATAATTTTCATGTTTCTAGTTGTGGCCTTTTCTTTTTTGCTTAAAGAAGTTTGTCTAACTTTTCTTGAAAAGTCAGTTTTGTGGTACTGAAATCTTTTACATTCTGCTTGTCTATTAAGCTTTTGATCTCTTCATTAAATCTGAACTAGAGCCTTGCTGGATAGAGTAAACTTGGTTGTAGCTCTTTACCTTTCATCACTTTAGATATATCATGCCACTCCATTCTGGCCTGCAGAGCTTCTGCTGAAAGTCAGTTGATTGATGACAAGTTCCTTGTATGGAAACTCTTGACTTCCCCTTGCTGCTTTTAATATTCTCTCTTTATCCTTTAATTTATTCCATGTTTACAATGTGTCTTGATGAGTTCATCTTTGGGTTAATCCTGTATGGGACTTTCTGTGCTTTATGGACTTGGGTGTCTATTTCCTTCGCAGGTTAGGGAAGTTTTGAGCTACTATATCTCCAAATATGCTCTCAGCTCATTTCTTTCTCTCCTACTTGAACTGAATATATTAAGAATATTAGTGCACTTGATAGTATCCCAGAGGTCTCTTAAACTGTCCTTTTTCCCCATTCTATTTTCTTTTCAGGAGTAGTGATTTCCACTACCCTGTCTTCTAGCTCTCTGATCTGTTCTTGTAATTGTTTAATCTGCTCTTGATATCCTCCAGTTATTTTTCATTTCAATTGTTATATCCATCTCTGTTTGGTTTTTTTAGAGTTTCTAACTGTTTATTAAAAATGTCTATTCCTGCTTTCTGGAGGTTGTTGTTGTTGTTTTTCTTTTTTTTTTTAAATCAAATGGATGTTGAATTTTGTCAAATGGCTTTTTCTGCAAGTATTGAGGTAATCATATGGTTTTTATCTTTCAATTTGTTAATGTGGTGTATTACATTGATTGATTTGTGGATATTGAAGAATCCTTGGATTTCTGGGATAAAGCCCACTTGGTCATGATATTTAAAATATTTAAAAATATGATCTTTTAAATATTTGGATTCTGTTTGCTAGAATGTTGTTAAGGATTTTTGCATCTATGTTCATCAGTGATATTGGCCTGTAGTTTTCTTTTGTTGTGGCATCTTTCTCAGGTTTTGGTATTAGGGTGATGGCAGCCTCATAGAATGAGTTTGGAAGTTCACCTTCCTCTGCAATTTTCTGGAAGAGTTTTAATAAGACAGGTGTTAGCTCTTCTCTAAATTTTTGGTAGAAATCAGCTGTGAACCCATCTAGTCCTGGGCTTTTGTTTGATGGAAGATTTCTGATTACAGTTTCAATTTCCATGCTTGTGATGGGTTTGTTAAGATTTTCTATTTCTTCCTGGTTCCATTTTAGAAAGTTATACTTTTCTAAGAATTTGTCCATTTCTTCCAAATTGTCCATTTTATTCACATATAGTTGTTGATATTAGTCTCTTATGATCCTTTGTGTTGTCTGTGTGATCTCTTATGATCCTTTGTGTTATCTGTTGTGATCTCTCCATTCTCATTTCTAATTTTGTTGATTTGACCCTTCTCCCTTTGTTTCTTGATGAGTCTGGCTAATGGTTTGTCAATTTTATAATAAAAACCCTCCAGAAAGCAGGAATAGAAGGAACATACCTCAACATAATAAAAGCTATATATGACAGGCCCACAGCAAACATTATCCTCAGTGGTGAAAAGTTGAAAACATTTCCCCTAAAGTCAGGAACAAGGCAAGGGTGCCCACTCTCACACTACTATTCAACATAGTTTCGGAAGTTTAGGCCTCAGCAATCAGAGCAGAAAAAGATATAAAAAGAATCCAGATTGGAAAAGGAGAAGTAAAACTCTCACTGTTTGCAGATGACATGATCCTCTACATAGAAAACCCTAAAGACTCCACCAGAAAATTACTAGAGCAAATAGATGCATATAGTAAAGTTGTAGGGTATAAAATTAACAAACAGAAATCCCTTGCATTCCTATACACTAACAATGAGAAAACAGAAAGAGAAATTAAGGAAACAATTCCATTCACCATTGCAATGAAAAGAATAAAATACTTAGGAATTTATCTACCTAAAGAAACAAAAGAACTATATATAGAAAACTATCAAACACTGATGAAAGAAATCAAAGAGGACAAAAATAGGTGGAGAAATACACCATGTTCATGGATTAGAAGAATAAATGTAGTGAAAATGAGTATACTACCCAAAGCAGTCTATAGATTTAATGCAATCCCTATCAATCTACCAATGGTATTCTTCGCAGAACTAGAACAAATAATTTCACAATTTGTATGGAAATTAAAAAAAAAAACCCCGAATAGCCAAAGCAATCTTGAGAAAGAAAGGAACTGGAGGAATCAACCTGCCTGACTTTGGACTATACTACAAAGCTACATCAAGACAGTATGGTACTGGCACAAAGACAGAAATATAGATCAGTGGAACAATATAGAAAGCCCACAGATAAATTCATGCACCTATGGACACCTTATCTTTGACAAAGGAGGCAAGAGTATACAATGGAGAAAAGACAATCTCTTTAACAAGTGGTGCTGGAAAAACTGGTCAACCACCTGTAAAAGAATGAAACTAGAACACTTTCTAACACCATACACAAAAATAAACTCAAAATGAATTAAAGATATAAACATAAGACCAGAAATTATAAAACTCCTAGAGGAAAACATAGGCAAAACACTCTCCAATATAAATCACAATAGGATCCTCTATGACCCACGTCCCAGAGTAATGGAAATAAAAGCAAAAATAAACAAATGGGACCTAATTAAACTTAAAAGTTTTTGGACAACAAAGGAACATGTAAGCAATGTGAATAGACAGCCTTTAGAATGGGAGAAAATAATAGCAAATGAAACAACTGACAAAGAATTAATCTCAAAAATATACAAGCAACACCTGCAGCTCAATTCCAGAAAAATAAACTATCCAACCAAAAAATGGGTCAAATAACTAAACAGACATTTCTCCAAAGAAGACATACAGATGGCTAACAAGCACGTGAAAAGATGCTCAACATCACTCATTATCAGAGAAATGCAAATCAAAACCATGAGATCTACAAACAATAAATGCTGGAGAGGGTATGGAGAAAAGGGAACCCTTTTGCACTGTTGGTGGGAATGCAAACTATTAGAGCCACTATGGAGAACAGTGTGGAGATTCCTTAAAAAACTGGAAATAGAACTGCCATATGACCCAGCAATCCCAATGCTGGGCATACACACTGAGGAAACCAGAATTGAGAAAGACACGTGTAACCCAGTGTTCATCACAGCACTGTTTACAATAGCCAGGACATGGAAGCAACCTAGATGTCCATCAGCAGACGAATGGATAAGAAAGCTGTGGTACATATATGCAATGGAATATTACTCAGCCATTAAAAAGAATATATTTGAGTCAGTTCTAATGAGGTAGTTGAAACTGGAGCCTATTATACAGAGCAAAGTAAGCCAGAAATAAAAACACCAATACAGTATACTAACGCATATATATGAAATTTAGAAAGATGGTAACGATGACCCTATGTGAGACAGAAAAGAGACACAGATGTATAGAACAGTCTTTTGGACTCTGTGGGAGAAGGCAATGATGGGATGACCTGAGAGAATAGCATTGAAACTTGTATATTATCATATGTGAAACAGATCGCCAGTCCAGGTTCAATGCATGAGGCAGGGTGCTCAGGGTTGGTGCAGTGGGGTGACCCAGAGGGATGGAATGGGGAGGGAGGTGGGAGGGGGATTCAGGATGGGAAACACATGTAAAACCATGGCTGATTCATGTCAATGTATGGCAAACACCACCACAATGTTGTAAATTAATTAGCCTCAAATTAAAATTAAAAAAAAAAAAAAGACAGGGATACTAGTAGTCCCAACTTTTAGCATTTTTGTGGGGCTTGAATGAAGTCAAGTATTTAAAGCAAGTAGCACATCTTAGAGTTGCTCAATAAATTGTAATTAATAGTTCAAAAAATAAATAAATAAAAATGTCTAACTTCTCCGTGTATCCATTCTTCTCCAGAACACTTTGATCATCTTTAAAACTACCCCAAATTTCTTGAGTAGATTGTCTATATATACTTCACTTATTTATTCTCCTGGGTTTTTATCTTTTTCCTTTGCCTACAGTAGGTTCCTCTATTGCCCGTTTTTGCCTAAGCTTCTGGTTTTTTTTTTTTATGTGTGTGTATCTGGTGGTTTGGTTATGTTTCTGAACTTTAGAGCTGTGATGTTTTGCAGATAACATTCTCTGCGTCCTAGTATTGTATACCCCTCTCATCACCCAAGTTATATGCTTTACAGGTTCTTATTAGAAGGATGCATGAGTCCTTCTGTTGTGATGGGCTGACTACGTGGGTGCTTTGGTGGACTTGGTTTTTCCTGGTCTGGTTTGTTTCCAGGTCATGCCTTGTGTAGAGGCTGCTGCTGCTGTTTCCAGGTCAGGAAGTGACTGACTACAGAGCTCCAGGAATCCCCAGGGCATATGCTTATTCACTAGTAGGTTGAGTCAGGGTAAAGAAGCCCAGGGCTGTTGCCTACTCACCAGTAGGTGAAGCAAAGTGCTGAACTACTGGCAGCCAAGCTTGGCCCCGTAGTCTGATTGGTGGACCCAGCATTCTTAGAGTTGGTTTAAATCAATTAGGGGAAGGGATGATTTCTGATGTTGAGTATGGGCCTACAGTGTCCTGAAGCTTATGTTGGGCTGCTAGTGGGAGGACCAGAGTCCAGTTGATCCCCGTGAAGGGTATATTCTGCAGATGGGCAGGCTGGATCTGCAGGTTGTGGGACTGTGGTTTTCTTGAGTTTGGTGTCTGCCCCATAGTGGGTGAGCCTTGTCTAGAGGTTAGAGGACATTTGCTCTGTGGGAGGGTCAGGGCCCTGGGAATTCTGGAATTCATGTCTGCCCAATGGCATATAGAGCTGTGTCCTGGGCTGTCTGGTGAGCAGGGGCATGTCTAGAAGAGGCTGTGGGCACAGAAAGCCTTAAGGCAGGCTGTTTTCTGAAGGGTGATGTGTCCTCACCAGATTAATTGCTTGGTCTGCAGTGTCTCTGCACCAGCTATTGGATGGAGCCAGGTCTTAGCCTAATGAGCTAGAGAGGAATCGACAATGGCACTTGCTAGTTCCAGTTTCCACATGGTAAAAGGGGCTTCCAAAAATGACTGCTATCAGTGTCTAATTTCCCAAGATGAGCTGCAATTGCCTTTGGCCTCTCCAAGAGATTCTCTAAGATCAGCCAAAAGGTCTGACATAGCCTTCTCTCAAATTTCTGCTTCTGCCTTGGGTCCTGAAGTGTGTGAGGCTTTGTGTGGACTCTTTAAGAGTAAAATCTCTAGGGACTTCCCTGGTGGTCCAGTGGTTAAGAATCTGCCTTGCAAAGAACACAGGTTCAGTTCCTAGTTGGGGAACTAAGATCCCATATGCCATGGAGCAACTAACAGCACACAGCAACTACTGAGCACAAGCACCACAACTGGAGAATCTGTGCACTGCAATGAAAAAACTTACATGAAACAGTAAAGATCCTGTGTACAATAACTAAGACCCATTGCAGCCAACAAACTAAATATATTTTTTTAAAGAGTAAAATCTCTATTTCCCCCAGCCCTCAAGGATTCCTAAAATTAAGCCCCACTGGTGTTCAAAGCCAAGTGCTTTGGGAGTGCATCTTCCCATTTTAGGAGCCAAAGGCTTGGGAGCCCAACATGGGACTCAGATGTCCCACTCCTTTAGGAGAATCTCTGCAATGTAATTATGCTCCAACTTCTGGGGTGCTCATCCAGGTGTATGGGATTGACTACATTGCAATTCCTCCTACCCATCTAATCGTGATTCATTTTTTTACATCCTTAGTTATAGATTTTTTGGGGTAAGTTCCAGTCTTTTTCACTGATGATTGTTCTGCAGATAGTTGTGATTTTCATGTGCTTGTGAAAAAAGGTGAGCTTAAGGTCTTTCTACTCTACCATCTTGGCAAATTTCTATGTTTAATATTTTTAAACATTTTATATTTATTCACTTAACAAGCAAAAGTTGAAAAAAGTTGATTATCTATCATGTAAATTAATTAAACTATCATGTAAATTAATTAATCATGTAAATTAATTAAATATGTTGTCCCCATAGGGAACAATAAAAGTGAATAAACTTTGAAGTTAAGAGAACTAGATTTATAGTTATTTTGGCCATGTAATATTCAAGTTTCTTGATTTCTTTCAGTCTTATGGAGAAAATTACTGTACTAATGAGTTTTCATCAAGATGGCAGATTATGAAGATATAGAACTCACATCCCTCAAAGAATATATCAAAGATATATCTATCAATACAAGTGAAACAATTGTCACTGAAAACTAACTGGAGACTAGCAAAAAGACTAGCAAAAAGACTACAGTACAACCTAGACTTTGAAAATGATATGTCTTATATCCAAACATATCAGTAGTCTATACAATCCAAAATAAAAAGTCCAACTAAAAAGTGGACAGAAGACATGAGCAGAAATTTTTCCAAGGAAGATTAACAGATGACAAACAGGGACATGATAAAAGTGCTCAACATTGCTACTCATCAGAGAATGCAAATCAATCCCTCAATGACATATCACCTCACACTTGTCAAAATGACAGTCATCAAAAAGTCTATAAATAACAAATAACCTGTGGATAAATAGGAACCCTTATATACTGTTGGTGGGATTGTTACAGCTACTATGGAAAGCAGTATGGAAATCTCTCAAAACTAAAAATGTAAGTACTTGTACATCAGAAACTAATGCATTGTAAGCAAATATCTGCCAAAAAATAAATAAACTTAAGAGGAAAAACAATGAAAAATATAGAGGTACCATATGATCTAACAATTCCACTACTGACTATATGTCCAAAGAAAATGAAAACACTAATTCAAAAAGAGACAAGCACCTCAATTTTCATAGCAGCTTATTTAAAATAGATAATACATGAAAGCAACCCAAGAGCCCATAAGCTAACAGATTAATGGATACACAAGGAGTGTTGTGTATATAAGACTATTACTCAGCCATAAAATAAAATAATATATAATGAAATATTACTCTGCCACTAAAAACAATGAAATCCTGGCATTTGCAGCAATGTAATTGGACCTAAAGAGCATTATATTGAGTTAAATAGGTCAGAAAACTAGAAAAATATTGTATCATATCATTTACACATAGAATTTAAAAAGTAAAACAAAAGGTTGTATTAATATCTAACAAAACAGAAACAAAATAATAGACATAGAGAACAAAACAGTGGTTACCTCTGGGGAGAGGGAAGGTGTGATTGAATGAGACAGGAGTATGGGATTAAGAGGTACAAATTACTATGCATAAAATAGAGAAGAAAAAATGAGATCTTGTTCAGCACAGGGAAATATAGCTATTATTTTTAATATAACTTTACAGAACATAATCTATAAAAATATTGAATCACTTAACTACACATCTGAAATAAGAAAAACACCATGTCACAGAACAATTATACATAAAAGATTGTTGACCTGCATTAAACAGTGCTTCTATTCCCACTTGGGATCCTTATAAAATTTAGCATCTAAATACTAGCTTACCTATGTTCATGGCTTTTCTTTTCCAGTCATTATCTCATTGAAAATAATGATAATTTTTTTCCCTTGGATATTCCCCTGAAAAAAAGAGATCAATTTATGTAAAAGTATCAACCAATTTTATAATACTTAGTGGATTCAGAAAAAAATTCCTGTTTTCAAAAACAACAACAACAACAACATTATTTTCTGTAAAAGGACCAATGGTTTTTATAGTACTTATGTAGCCAGAAAAGAAATTTCTGTTTTCCCTTAATGTTTCAATATATCTTCTTCACAAATCTGAATATAGCCACTAAAAAAGCAATAACATTATTAATAACTTCACAGTATTATAACCAGTACCAAATTAACTAAAACATATGAAGAAACATAAACTGTAAAGCAGTTCACAAATTTTAGGATTATCACTGTGTCTAGTCATAAGTATTCGTTTGAAGACCACAGATTACCTCAGAGCAGTAAAATTAGTCTAAACTAACTTTTAAGATAAAAAAGAATTACTTCATTTTCCAGACTGAGCCCATAGCATACTTAAAATAGTGCAATATGCGCATCATAGAAACAACAAGTAGACAATTTAGAAGACCAATTGCTAAGTAAACTAATTGGTATTTTACCTTAATAAAAAGAACTTAATCACTGACATCTAAATGTATTTGTAGGAAAAAATATAGAAATTTTATTTTTTTATTTCAATAAATAAATTTTAAAAATACATTAGTCTCTAATCTAATGCAAAGAGGTTATAATTACTGGATTGCTATTAGTTTTAGTCATACCTTGAATTTGAATCAATCTGCAAATAAAGCTAATAGTAATCCAATAATCTTAATCTCTTTGCATTAGAGACTAATGTATTTTTAAAATTTCTTTATTTATTTTTGGCTGCGCTGGGTCTTCCTTTGTGTCCCCTGGCTTTCTCTCATTGTGGTGCGTGGGGGTTATTCTCTAGTTGTGGTGCATGGGTGTCTCTTCGCAGTGGCTTTGCTTGTGGAATATGGGCTCTAGGCCATGCAGGCTTCAGTGGTTGTGGCACAAGGGCTCAGTAGTTATGGCATGTGGGCTTTGTTGCCCCACAGCATGTGAAATCTTCCCAGACCAGGGATGGAATCCATATCTCCTGCGTTGCCATGTGGGTTCTTAGCCACTAGACCACCAGGGAAGTCCAACTAACTTATTTTTAAATATTCTTATTATTTTTTAATTTATGCATGGCTACACTTGGTGTTCATTTCCGGGTGTGGGCTTTCTCTAGTTGCAGCAAGTGGGCCTACTCTCTAGTTGCAGTGCACAGGCTTCTCATTGTGGTGGCTTTTCTTGTGGTGCACAGGCTCTAGGACACTTGGGCTTCAGTCCCTGTGGCACAAGGGCTCAAAAGTTGTGGCTTTGGGGCTCTAGAACTCAGGCTCATTAGTTGTGGCATGTGGGTGTAGTTGTTCCATGGCATGTGCTATCCTCCTGCACCAGGGATCAGGATCTGCATTGCAAGGCAGATTCTTAACCACCGGACCATCGTGGAAGCCCTGAATAATACATTTTTAAAGTAGAGTTTCAATTACAGATAGTGCATCTCTTTTCAAACTTGGAAATGATTTCAACATGTTGGAGAAGATTTAAGGAATATTAGGTCACTTTCTCAGGATTTTTCCAATGCATCAGTGGAAGAATTTCTTGTAATGACCCTTTGTAGAGAGTACTTTAAGTAAATAAATCAAATCAAAAGAAGAAGGAATTGATATTAAAATGATCTTTACAAAAAAAAGAAATGCAGTTAGAGGGAAGAATATTGTTATATAAAGTGAATTATATGTACTGGTATGTTTCCAGGCAAACAGTAGGTGGCAACATCTACATTTTTGAAATGATTGTATAACATCAAGATAAAACAGGCTAATGATTCATGAAATATGAGACTTTCCAAAACTAACATATTAGAAAGGATATGTATGCACAAATACATTTTGTTTCTATTATTATTTTAGAATATTGTGCTTCTGTCTTATTAAAAGGACTTTACTAAGATCATTAACCTAGAATATTTTATTTGTGAGCCACATTATACTGCTCATCTAAGAAAAGGGATAGTATTATTTTCCTCATATAAATTGGCCAGATAAGATGTCCCCAGTAAAGACTAATGTTCCTGGGTCTGTCAGGATCTGAACTTACTAGTAAGCCTGGTTACCTTGTAAGCCAGATAGCAGACCAACTATTTTCAAGGGACTTTGCAAGCACCATCAATCAACATAGTTCTTGAAAAATGTCTGGTCCTATCTGGTTCTATATACATCTTCCTAAAAGTGACATCTTAGGCAAACCTTTGTAATAAAACAATGTTTCTAATTGTGTCCTATTATAAGGAGAATAAATTTTTATAGAATTTATGCAAATAATTTGATTGCCATAAAAATAAGAATACAGTTGACTCTTGAACAATGTTGACTTAGGGGTACCAACCCTCTCTGCAGTCGAAAGTCCCACATAAAAATTAGAGTCAGCCTCCCATTTCCACACTTCTGCATCTTTGGATTCAACAAATGCCAGATTGTGTGGTATTGTAATATTTATAGGGAAAAAAATCAGCATGTAAGTTGACCCATAAAGTTCAAAACTATGTTGTTCAAGGATCAACTGTATTCAGTAAGAGTGTTTAAATTCTAGAGGGATCAGGCAGAGAGAAAAAGACAAATACTTTCTTCTCATTTACAAAGGTTTAATGGATTAAACTGTTGCGAGTTAGAGATAGTTTATTAAAAAGGGGCAAAGCAGTTCCTTAGTCTGGAAAATAAGTCATTAAAGAACAAGCATGTTTCAAACTAAAGGTTATAAAAAGTATAATCATCTTCATTGCCTTTCATATAATTAACTCATTTTGCTTAATTTGGGATGAGCACTTTCAGGAACCCATGAACTCCTCCACTAAATGCTTCTTTTTTTCTTGATAATGAAGAACACTGGTTTGTAACTGACTACAAGAGCTTTCAGAAAGCATAAGAGTAAGAGAATAACTATGAATGACAAAAGGCTTAAGATGGCCAGAATTGAGGAGCTGGTGGGAGTTCACTTGAATGCAACTGATACGAAATTTGATTGTTTTGGGTGACATAACATTTTGAGGTAATAACTGGAATTATGACCAATTACAATAGCACACATTATGGACAGCAAAGATGCTGACAAATTTCTAGGAATTTCATACAATTTTGTTAAAATATTAGAAATGTATACATAAAAATATAAACTAAAGAAGATTATACACTGCTTCTTTTTTCCCAAAAAACTAGAAATAAAATTTACTAGAGCCTCATGTGGCCAGACAGAAGCACTGTCCCATTTAGCCGGGTGACTTTTATGTCAAAGTGATCTCCTTAGAACTTATGATATTGTGAGTTTACAGAATCATCAGTCTTCTTTCTCCTAGACATGGTGCTGCTAATCTCCTTACTTGATAGCTGAATCTTTTAAGTTCCATAAAACAATTGCAAAATTGAACTCTGTGCCCTTTCTAGCTCCTGGGTAGTCAGTTCTCTCAAGGTTGTATTCAACCAAATGTAGATCTGTAGATCACTGGATGGCACATTTCTGTAGGAGGACCAGTGCACTTCATGGTGGGAGACATTACTGGCATCGAAGGTACACAGCAGCACCAGGTATGTCTTCTCTTGATTGATCAGCTTCTCTTACTCCTCTATTTTTCCCTGGATAATGTGCAATTCCACCTCCGTCTTCCTCCTTCATAAATATCACTTCTTGTTTGACAGTGCTGTATATGAATTTCAGCATATCAAGTAAACCTAGTTTAACATCTCTTGCTTTACAAGGTGTGAGTACAAATTCCTTGAGAATTTTCCAGGAGCCCTCTGGACAATCTCAATCATTTCAAAGTCAATAAAACTTTATTTAGAAATTAGTTCAGGAAATTGACTAAAATGTCAAAATACTTGACCACTTGGTTAAATAGAACTACAGATCACTATGAAACAACTTTGTTATCTATTTAATCAAAGTTACAATAAAAGATTTTAAAAACAAACAAAAAAACAAGGTCGTATGTTTATAAAAGACCAAAAAAACATAACTCTTTCAATACAAAGAAGTCTTGATTTTCTTGACTAATCAAAGACATAGTAAAGACAACATGAAATTATTAAGATACAAGATAGTTGTTTCCTAGGCTGATTCCAATTCTCCAAGCCAGAATATTGGAGTGGGTAGCCGTTCCCTTCTCCAGGGGATCTTCCCAACCAAGAGACTGAACCCAGGTCTCCTGCATTGCAGGCTGATTCTTTACCAGCTGAGCCACAAGGAAAGCCCAAGAATCCTGGAGTGTGTAGCCTATCCCTTCTCCCGTGGATCTTCACAACCCAAGAATCAAAGCAGGGTCTCCTGCATTGCAGGCAGATTCTTTACCAACTGAGCTATCAGGTATTTCACCCTTATTATTCCCAATAGTTCATGTAAATATAATCTATTAGACCCACCTAGAAGGCTGGGAAGGGCTCTACCCTGGCTCTCCACCTCCCACGAAGCCAGCTTGGACCTGGGCTGTGGACACACCCAGCCCACCAGGTTTCTGACCCCTCAGCAGCCTGCTCTTGCTTGAGGCAGATCTACCCCACAGAAACCCCTACCTCCACATGCACAGTGAGAGATTACAGTTACTCAGGGCCTGAGTGGACTGCCCTGGGCCTTACTGTGTTGCATTTCGGTCCCTCGGAGCAAAGAGTCAGTAGCATCTGGGGTGAGACTTGACTCAACATCTACAGTGTTGGTAGACACTATGACCTTTCCTGAGACCAAGGACAGAGGACGTTGGGACACAATACAATAATGTCCATTCCTTTTTCTCAACGAGGTAAGTTGGATTGGGGGCTAGAAGTCATGCCTGGTGACCAGGTTTCAGGTTCTGTTGGGCTTTCTTGCTAGGAAAGTGAGGTATTCCTGGAATCCACTTACCCAGGCTTCCTCCTTACATGAAGCCCCCCAAAGGCACCTCTGGGTTGCTAAATGCTCATCCCCCACCCAAAGCTATGTCCATGCACAGTGACACCGACACATTCCACCCCACCATCCCTGGAGGCCTGGGTGCAGCCACGGTCCCAGCTCTGAGGACACAGCTGGGTTCAGACCTGGCTCATCCTCCTTATCAGTGATGTGACCTTGGACACACCATGAGTCTGTCAAGGTCTCCCCAATCCCCCATCTGCACAGTGAGGGTCACTGTGGCACTGACTTCCTGGGGAAGCCATCAGTTACATGGACCAATAAACACCTGCACTGCCTGTGAAACCCAAGTGCTGGCATCACATGAAGCACATACATGGACTTAACAAAGGATGGATTCCAAAAAGGGCTGGCAAAACACAGAATGCAACAGAGACAGACCTGCGTCTGCTTTGGGGTCAAGCAGATCCCTTCCTCCCTATTTCCTATAACCCCAGGGGAGGAGTGAAAGTAAATAAAATTCAAACTTTGGCCCCAACATTCCAGGTCCTCCTGTTCCTTTAGATTCATGTCCAGTTGTCTCATCTCGGGCTCAGAGGTGAGTTGGCCCCACTCCCTGAATGGTGTCCAGCATTTCTGCCTCCTGGACAAATATCTTTCTGTCATCCCCACCCTTCTAGGGTGGATGGACATGGTGACTTGGATGTATACTGTATACTGGGTGATGTATACTGGGTGATGAAAACTGATTTCTGCTCATTCCCTCTGTCCTGTGTTCACTTGCTCTGTGACTTTCTCTTGTCACTCTGTGTGTCTCTCTGCTTCTGTCTCTTGACTTCTGTCTGCCTGTATTTCTGTTTCTCTTTTTCTCCATCCCTTCTCCCTCTCTGTCTCTCATTCTCTTTCTCTCTTTCATGTACGTTTGCATGTGCATATGTATGTGTTGTTAAGTCTCAAGGCAGATCACTTCAAAATAATGCCTTAATGATATATTTTTTTACTTATTGTTACTGAAGGAAAGACCCATGAGGAAAGACACTTTCCACCTTTTGTCTTTCTGACTGAAAGCAAGAAAAATATCTCTCCTGTAAAAGGAGCACCACATAGAGGCTGAGGGCTGAGGGTGAAGGGGTGCAGACGTGCTAGCTCCTGCAAATTAATTCATTGTAGGGTCCTTCTGTTGTGACTACTGAGGTGCCAGTTAGCTTTGTGATGACCAAAGGCAACCCCACTGTCTGCTGTGAGAATGGCCTATATACATAAATCTCCTTTATCCATTTGTGCCTTCCATATCTCAGCTATAAAGCTGCTGTAAACTTAGGGGTGTGTATATCTTTTTTAATTCATGGCTTTGTTTCCTTCAGAATGATACTCTCAAGTGTAATTCCTGCATCATATAGTATTTCTATGTTTAATTTCCTGAGGAAGCTCCATGCTGTTTCCCATAGTGACTGTACCAAGGAACATTCCTAACAAAATGCACGAGGATTCCCTTTCCTTTACACCCTCACCAATCATTGCTATTTGGTGTCTTTTGGATGACAGACGTTCTTTCTGATTTCAGGTGGTCATCTCATTGTGGTTTAGATGTGTATTTCCCTGAAGATAAGTGATGCTGACCATCTTTCCATGTATCTTGTTGGCCATCGGTATATATGCTTTAGGAAAATGTTTGGTCTTCTGCCAGGTATTTACTTGGTTTTTGTCTTTTGGAGAGTGAGTTGTGTGACTCTTGGTCCACTTTGGATATGAACTCCCTTTCAGATATATGGCTTGGAAATATTTTATCACAATCGATCAGAAAAATGGTTGGAAATATTTTCTCAGAAACTCTTCTTTTGTAGATGGTATCCTTTGCAGTGAAAAGTTTTTGGTTAGACGGAGTCTCATTAGTTTATTTTGTTTTTGTTTCCCTTGCTTGAGAGGATAGATATAAAACATATTGCTAAGACTGATGTCCGAAAGCATCATGCCTATGTTTTCTTCTATGAGTTTGATGGCTTCAAGTGTTAGGTTGAAGTACTGAATTCATTTTGAAGTTATTTTTGTAGATGTTATGAGAAAGCTTCCCAGTATGATTCTTGTTCAGAATCATATTAGGCAGCTGTCTAGTGTTCCCAACACAATTTCTTGACAAGGTTTTCCTTTCCCCATTGTTATTCTCATCTCCTTTGCCTTAGATGAGTTGACCATAGGAGCACAGGTTTAATTCTGGATTCTCAGTTCTGTCCCATGGATCTATGTGTATTTCTTTTATGCCAGTACCATATTATTTTGATGATTCTAGATTTCTAGTATAGTTTGGAGTCAGGGAGCATGATATGTTCCAGGTTTTCCTTCTTTCCTAAAATCATATTCACCCTTTGGGTTCTTTTTTCCCATATATGTTATATGCTTTGTCCACCAAAGAATCCCATTGGTTTTTTAACAGGAATGGTCTCAAATCTCTAGATTGCCTTGGGCTGTGAAATCATTTTCACAATATGAATTGTTTGAATCAATGAGCATGGCATTTATATTTCAATTCACTCACATTATTTTTAATTTCATTCATCAGTGTCTTCTAGTTTGGGGAGTATACAATAATTACTTCCTGATTTTAAATATATCCCCAGATCTTCTGGGCTTCCTTGGTGGCTCAGACAGTAAAGAATCTGCATGCAATTCAGAGAGCTCGGGTTTGATCACTGGTTCAGGAAGCTCACTTGGAGAAGGGAATGGCAGCTCACTCCAATTGCCTGGAGAATTCCATGGGCAGAGGAGCCTGGACAGGACTCATTCTTCTTAGAGAGTTTGCTTCAGGACAAAACGAGGCTGCGTCCACTCTAAAAGGACTCTAGTTCTAGGACCAAGTAGGGCTTTGGCTTCCAGACAAAGTGGAGCTGTATTCACATTGACAGGAGCTGCACTTCCTGAGGACACAGGCAATGCCAGGGGGAAACTGTGAGGACAATGAAGAAATGCAGAAAAGTGATGGGTAGCTTTCTGCGAGCCACTGACTGCTCCGTCAGTGTGAGGGAGTACAATCTTCAGAGGACGCAGGCAGGGCCTGATATGGGGCTGGGGCAGGGACTGGGCCAGCCCCTGGGATTGCCTGAGGCATGCCAAAGGAGCCCCAGATGGAGACCCGAAGGTCGTCTGGTTTCCTGGAAGCCGAATGTGGAGGGGCTCGCGGGCTGCGCAGAGGCAATCCAGGTCTGCAGCGGGAGTTGGAGCCCTGGCCACCCACCCCAGCAGGGGCTGGGGCTGCGGGGGCCCAAGAGTTGTGACCCCGCTGCTTTGGGGGCCGCCTGCGGCTCTGAGCGCAGTGGGGTGCGAGGGGCCAGGGGCAGGTGGGGCTTGTGGCGCCAGCCACCGGGGAAGGGGGCTAAAAGAGAGGGGAGGCAAAAAACCTACAGCACCCAGTATTCCCAGGCGGTCTCCATCCAAGTACTAACCAGGCCTGACCCTAGTTAGCTTCCGAGATCACAGGAGGTCGGGCGTGTTCAGGGTGGTATGGCTGCAGACTGAGGCGGCTGATGCCGGGCGCCCTAAGAACCCTGCGCTGCACCTCCCTTTCACTCTGACCTGTCGGTCGGGTCAGCCGGAGGCACCTCTCCACCGGGCAGGCGCGCGCTGAACTTGAGCCGCACGACCGGCGACTGGACTCTGGCCAGCTGACGCCACCCCGCCCACCGCCCACCGCCCACGGCCCACTGCCCACGGCCACCCTCGGCCACCACCAGCCTGGCCCAGGCCGGAGGGCTTCTGGGACCCCTAGCCGCCGGCTGGGCATGCATGCTGGGGCTGCGGGTTGGGGTGAGGGGCGCTGAGGTCTCCGGAGCCCTCCCAACCTGGGACTCTCCAGGCCCGCCCCCTCTCAGCGCCCCGCCCCCATCTCATTCACTGCTCAGGGCCACGTGGCCCCGGACGTGTTTGGCTTCTGGGCCTCTGAGCCTCCAGCGGGCCTAGGCAAAGCCAAGCCCGGGGTCTGAGCGCCCATCCTGCCCGACACCTGCTTGGTGCCCAAACCCACCGGGAGCCACCAGTGCGGTGGACCGGAGGGCGGCAGCCCCACCCCTTTGACCTACCGAGGCCCCCCTTGTCCCCAGGCCGCCAGCCCAACACAAGACCTTCCTGAGAGAGCAGACGAGCGACAGGCAGGCGCACGGACACACACACACACACTCGCAGGCACCCTGGCGAAGTGAGACAGCCGGCCGGCGCAAGCTCGTCAGCCAGAGCCAGAGCCAGAGCACCTGTGAGAGGCCAGGGCCAGAGGAAGGGACGGGAGGCCGGGGGTCAGGAGACTCAGAGGCAGAAAGAGAGGAAGGTCCAGAGAGACTCGGAGAGGGCGAGAGGGAGATGCAGGCAGACAGACAGACACCCTCGCGCACGCACACACAGGGAGACAGAGAGGGAGACACAGAGCGACTGACAGAGACGGCAAAAGGGAGACAGACACGGGAGAGAGGATGGCATCCGATCAGAGACAGACACACTGGCACAGACCGTGACTACTACAGATGGGAGGTTTGGAGATCCTCCTTGAGTTCCTCATTCATAAGAGGAAGATGAGGCCTGCCATATAAATGGCCGAGAGATCAAAATGAGATAACAGATAAGCAGCTCTTAGCACAGTTTATAGAAGGTACTCAATAAGTACGAATGCTTCCCTGATCTTCAAACCTCCCATCTGCCAAACTGTCTGGTTATTACCTTTATTTTGGTCTTGCAGTGTGGCATGTGGGATCTTAGCTCCCCAACCAGGGAACTGTGAGCGTTTCTAGGAAGTTACTGAGCATGAGGGTGGGTTTGTGCTGTTCTGTGCTTAGTCACTCAGTCGTGTCCAACTCCTTGTGACCCCACGTACTGCAACATGCCAGACTTCCCTGTCCTTCACTGTCTCCCAGGGTTTACTCAAACTCATATCCATTGAGTCAATGATGCCATCCAACCACCTCATCCTTTGTTGTCCCTTCTCATCCTACCTTCAATCTTTCCCAGCATCAGGGTCTTTTTCAGCAAGTCAGCTCTTGACATCAGGTTGCCAAAGTACTGGAACTTTAGCTTCAGCATCAGGCCTTCCAGTGAATATTCAGGGTTGATTTCCTTTAAGATTGACTGGTTTGATCTCCTTTCAGTTCAATGGATTCTCAAGAATCTTCTTCAGCACCACAATTTGAAAACATCAGTTCTCTGGTGATGGCTGGCTCTAAACTTTGCAGTCTGACTAATAGGCATATCAATTAAAGTTTATATAATATATATACATATATATATACACATATATATACATACATATATATATACATACATATATATATACATACATACATACATACATATATATATATATATATATATATATATGCTAAGTCACTTCACTCATGTCCCGGTCTTTGCGACCCTATGGGCTGTAGCCTGCCAGGCTCCTGAGTCCATGGGATTCTCCAGGCAAGAGTACTAGAGTGGGTTGCCATGCCCTCCTCCACATATGTATATATATACATACACATACATGGTGTGTATGTATAGGTGCACATGATGTCAACTGTATGCATTACTTGTATTTGCTTTTTAATTTGTCTTAGCAATTTTTCCATGTCAGTACATAAAGGTCAACAACATTTAACCTACTACATAGTATCCTAATAATTATTTCATAGAAATACAAAAGATGATCTAATCCTTCCAGTAGTAATAAACATTTGGACTATAAGAAGGGAAGTAGGCTCTTCTCAATGCTTTGGTAATAAACTATGCATCCCTGGTATTGCCTGTAGAACAAAAGAGTTTGGTATAAGTTTGTGGACACCACTCCACTGGCATCTGAGGCCACATGCACATAGCAGGGACAGGCAGAGACAGGTATAAATATTCTAGAGTGAAACTAAGAGATATGGAGGACAGCTTCCTATATGGAAACAAACCTGAGCTAAAGAAAAAGAGACCAACTGGAGTAAGAGTAGAAATATTTGAAGAGATATCTGATAATTCTACATAATTGAAGAGAGAGATGAGTTCTCAAATTAAAAGTGCACTTGAGAATGAAGCAGGATAAAGATAAACCAATACCAATACATGTAATAGAGAAACCTAGTAACATCAATGACACAAAGAATATTTTAAGAACTTTGCAAGGCATTAACAGAGGCACAGATGTAGAGAATGGGCTTGTGGACACAGTTGGGGGGGGAACAAATTGAGAGAGTAGGATTGACATATATACACTACTATGTGTAAAATAAATAGCTAGTGTGAAGCTGCTGTATCAAAAGAGCTAGCTTGGTGCTCTAGAGGGGTGACGATCTAGAGGGGTGGGATGGGTGTGGAGGGTGAGAGAGAGGCTCAAGAGGGAGGGGATATACATATGCATGCAGCTGATTCACACTGTTGTACAGCAGAGATTAACACAGCATTGTAAAGCAATTGCATTCCAATTAAAATAAGAAAAAAACCTGTATTTAAAGCATCAGTCAGTCAGTCAGTTCAGTCATTCAGTTGTGTCTGACTCTCTGCGACCCCATGAATCGCAGCACACCAGGCCTCCCTGTCTATCACAAACTCCCAGAGTTTACTCAAACACATGTCCATTGAGTCAGTGATGCCAACCAGCCATCTCATCCTCTGTCGTCCCCTTCTCCTCCTGCCCCCAATTCCTCCCAGCATCAGGGTCTTTTCCAATGAGTCAATTCTTCACATGATGTGGCCAAAGTATTGGAGTTTCAGCTTCAGCTTCAGTCCTTCCAATGAATATTCAGTCCTTCCAATGATCTCCTTTAGGATGGACTGGTTGGATCTCCTTGCAGTCCAAGGGACTGTCAAGAGTCTTCTCCAACACCATACATTTTCCCAAATGCTGATGACAAAATATAACGTGAGCTTGTTGTTCAGTCGTTGACTTGTGTCCGACTCTTCAACACCATGGACTGCAGCATGCCAGGCTTCCCTGTACTTCACTATCTCCTGGAGTTTGCTCAAACTCATGTCCATTGAGTCAGTGATGCCATCCAACCATCTCATCTTCTGTTTCCCCCTTTTCCTCCTGCTTCCAATCTTTCCTAGCATCAGGGTCTTATCCAATGAGTCAGCTCTTTGCATAAGGTGGCCAAAGTATTGGAGCTTCAACTTCAGTTTCAGTACTTCCAATGAACATTCAGGGTTGATTTCTTTTAGGATTGATAGGTTTGATCTCCTTGCTGTCCCAGGAACTCTCAAGAGTCTTCTCCAGCACCACACTTTGAAAGATCAACCTTTGGTGCTCAGCCTTCCTTATGGTCCAGTTCTTACATCTGTACATGACCACTGGAGAGCTTGAGCTGGGCCAACCAAATATTTGTGTATCACTTCATGTTGTTCATATGTGTACCTGATCTCAAGTCCATCTTCAATATGTTTACTTGTATGCTCTGTATAACAGTAAAGCGCTTTTAAAACTTTATTTTTAAAAATATTTAAATAATGTCATTAATCTTATGGGGATACAATAAATGATTACTAATTGTATTGATCTCTAATTATTCTCATTTTAAAGATGTAGAGTCTGATGCACAGAGTGATTTTCTTGATGTCATATGGAAACCATGAGTATAACTTGTGAGATATTTTGAGTTTCCCAGATAAATAATATCATGAAAAGAAGACCCCTGCTTATACCACCCCCCTCCACACAACTAAATGACAACAAAAAGGTTCAAATGAGATATAACAAGCAAAGGCAATATGTGCCTATTATCGGAATTTTCCTTCAAAGAAAGACCCTATAAAAACTACAGTAGAACAAATTTGAATATCTACTAGATTATTTCATGATATTAAAGGATTACCATTAATTTTGTCTTAGGAGCCATTATGATTTTGTATAAATATGCAAAAATTGCAATAAACACACACATACAACTGAACAATTTATGTATTAAATTACATAAGGTCTAGAAATGACTTTACAGTAACATAGGAAGAGGGAAATGCAGACACTAATACAACATTGTAAAGCAACTATACTCCAGTTAAAAAAAAAATAAGAAAGCAGTTCATTCTCACTTTCCATAGAATTAGTCAAATAGAAGTTCCTTCACATGCATCGTCTTTCTATATATATGTAAGTTTTTCTTTTTGAAAGGCAACTTTTGAAAAGTGTTTATTAGAATGCACATTACTTTGCTATATGTAAAAGAAAATACAGTTACGCTTAAATCTACTAGCCTCATTAGCATGCATTTCTTCTCCAAGACTGTCAAACTTTCCAATAATTATTTGCAAAATGGTTATTTACAGTGAATTGCCAATCATACCAAGGCCCCAGGTCTTTCAGAGAAGTGTCACCAGATTCAACTGCCCCTGTGAAATGGCCCCTCGCCGCTGGGCTGTCCCAACCACTGGCTGCAGCTCTCTACACTTGCCAGCAGTACCAGATCCCTATGACTGACTGAAACCACCTGGGGAGGGGCGACAGTCTCAGGGACCACTCCCACGTGAGCAGATCCAGAGCAAGCAGGTGAAGGACCCAAGCTCTGCTGGGGGGCTGGGTGTCTACTGGGAGCCCTGGCCACCAATCAGCCTCAACAAGATTTCCTCAGCATTTACTATGGCATCTGATGCGTGAACAGGAGTGGCCAGGACTTCCATGCATAACTGAACACATGGAGAACTGACTCGCATGCTGACTTGGGGGCTGCACAGATGCCTTTGCTCTCGGCCCCTCACTCTGCTTCCCCAGGCCAGCCAGAATCCTACCTCCTCTTGGGGCCACTTGGGTCTCTCCTCCGAGGTCCTGGTCTTGGTCTTGAAGCTCCTCTGGGCGTCGGCAGGGTGCTTGGCCTCAGGAGGGAGGTTCAGAGACTTAGGCCTGCCCTTGTGTTTGGGCCTGCACCTGTGTCTGCTGGGGCCGTGGCTGGCCTTGGTGGGTGGGCAGGCCTTGGGGGAGTCTCGGGCCCTGGCTCCGTCCACTCCTCCACAGCCTCCTGGCACTCGTCCATCTCCAGGTGTGCACGTAATGGGCCACGTAGCCCTGCCCCTTGCAGTTCGTGCCCTGCAGGTAGCTGTTGTCCTCGGGGCAGTAACGGATGTAGCAGGTGCCCTCCTCCTCTTCAGGCAGCCCCAAGTCGTAGTCCTTCTCCTCCGAGGTGTTGTTCATGTAGTCAGAACTGTAGTCCCTGTCGGGGCTCTGGTCAGTCCGTCCACCCTGCTCAGCGGACACATGCTCTCGGGCCTCAGGGCTGCCAGCTCCAGGCCGGTGGGCATGTACTGCTCCAGGGCCAGCTCCGGGTCCTCGCTCTCGGGATCCAGGCCCTTTCACCCTGTGGTCCAGTAGGCTGCTCGCAGCACTCTGATGCTTCAGGTGGGCCATGGCAGGGCTCACACTGCTGTTGTCACCAGGAGGAAGCCACTGCAGACAGGAAGGGGGACAGGAGAATCAGAACCCGGCCCCGAACAGCCAACACAAGGAGCACACCCAGGAGAAGTAACTCGTGTCATTCAAATGACAGGATACCCCTCCTCAGCTGACTCTGGTGTTAGGACGAGCACATGTTCTGCCAAAGAGACAGGACGGCACCAGGGCTCGAGGAGGAAAAGGGGACCCTGGGGACTTCCCAGGACACCTGCTACTTCCCCCCAACTCCCTGATCATTCATGAATTATCTCTTTGACTTGATTAGCATATAGTTAACTTACAGTGCTCTGTTCATTTCCAGTGTACAGCAAAGTGCTTCAGTTATATACATCTATGTGTGTGTATGTGTATACATATATATGTATATATATGTATGTATATATACACATATATACATATTTTTTTCCAGATCCTTTTTTAATATAGTTCCCTGTGCTGTACTGCAGGTCTTTGTTGACTGTCTAATTTATATATAGTAGTGCGTATCTGTTTATACCGAACTCTCTATTCCTCTCCCCAGCCTTTCTCTTTGGTAACCATGGTTTATTTTCTATGTCTGTGAATCTGTTTCTGTTTTGTAAATAAGTTCATTTTTATCTTTTTTAGATATGATGATACTATATGATATTTGTTTGTGATTTATTTACTTCACTTAATATGATCATCTCTAGGTCCATCCATTGCTGCAAATGGCATTCTTTCATTCTTTATGGCAGAGTAATATTCCATAGTATATATGTACCACATCATCTTCATTCATTCATCTGTGGATAGACATTGAGGTTGTTTTTATGTTTTGGCTATTGTAAATAATGCTGCACTGAATATTGGGATGCATGTATCTTTTATTGGATATATGCCCAAGAATGGGGTTGTTGGATCATATAGTAGCTCTATTTGTAATATTTTAAGGAACCTCCATACTGTTCTCCATGGTGGCGGCACCAATTGACATTCCCAGCATCAGTGTAGGAGGGTTCCCTTTTTACCACACCCTCTCCAGCATTTATTATTTGTAGACTGTCTAACAATGGCCTCTTTGGCTAGTGTGAGATGTTACCCCACTGTAGTTCTGATTTGCATATCCCTCATAATAAGTGATGCTGAGCATCTTTTCATTTGCCTGCTGACCATCACACTCATGACTTTGTGAAGATGGTTCCTGGGTTGAGAAGCCCAGGTGACTGAGACAACGGGTCATAAAATCAGGTTATTTGTTCTCAAAAAGAAAAAGAGAAGCTTTCATTCCAAAGATATTATGACACCAAAGAGGAGGTGCCCTACCCCTTCCAAATCTAATCTGCTGCCCCTGAAGCCCATCTCCAATCTTCCCACTGCCTGCCTCCAACTCCCAGCACACACAAGCTTCTGCTTCCTCCTCACTCCAAACAAAACCACTGACTGGATTTGCCAGGAACCGTCCAGGCTGAATGCCACACAGAGACACTGGACAGGAGCCCCAGCCTCGCAGGCATGATGGGGTGGGGCCTCAGGATGGATGAGGGTGGAAAACCAGAGGGAGGACAGCCACCAAGAGAAGGGGGCACCCAGGAGGGTGCAAGGGATGTGGCTGCCATTTCAGAGGTACAGGTCATGATACCGCAGGGCACTGCAAAGATCCCATGGGCCCAAACTGGGGAGGTCCTGAACCCCACCATCCAGAACCCTATGTTTTATCCCACAAAACATACAGTGTCCCTGGGCAACTCTCAACAGGCACGTTGACTCACAGGATTTCCCTTTCAGCCCCTTGGGTAGACAGCGGGGGAAGGGAGGTCAGTGGAAATCTCCTTCCTCTCCTCTAGGGAACCTGAATGGCTCATGTGTGGCTGTGTCTCCGTAATATCACCAGACTCCAGCAGATGCACAGCGCTTCCCCAGAGCAGCCCACACACTAGATACGGTCCCACAACAGAAAAACTCACTGAGATGGACCCTGCAGGGTCTCAGCATCCTTCTGTGTCACCCCATCCCCAAACCTGAAACTGATGGGCCCATTTCAGAGACCTGCTCCCAGGCAGAGGAAAGGTGTCCAGTGTTTCCTAGAACACGGGTGACCACAGAGGATGCACCCAGAGCACCAAGCATCATTTTACAGCAGACTCCCCATGTTCACTTTGCTGTACAGCAGGGACTAACACAAACTCATAATGCAATCATAGTCTGATAAAAAGATGGCAGAGGAGAAAAATAAAAGTGGCAATAATTTCAATTTTTAAAAAGCACAACGTTTCTGGAAACTAACTTGCAACTGGGAATCAAAAACCTTTCAAAAGACTGGCCTGGCAATTCCAAATCTAGGAACGTACACTAGATAAACAATGATGTATATGTACAAAGTGGAAGTGAAAGTCACTCAGTCATGTCCAACTCTTTGCGACCCCATGGACTATACTGTCCATGGAATTCTTCAGGCCAAAATGCTGGAGTGGGTAGCCATTCCCTTCTCCAGGGGATCTTCCCAACCCAGGGATCCAACCCAGGTCTCCCACATTGCAGGTGGATACTTTACCAGCTGAGCCACCAGGGAAGCCCATATGTACAAAGGTATAGCCTAAAAAGGATGTCCATTTCACCATTACATTGTTTGAAATAAAGAAAATTTATTTGTTAATGTACAAATCACATATTACTTAAATGTCCAATAATATGCAATGTGTACATTATGATAAAATAGTTTGATGTGTATTGCAGTCATTAAAAATGATATTATTACAAACATTTCATGGAAGATACAATATGTTAAGTAAAATGCACAGGTTATAAAATATTATACTCATTTATGAAAATATATATTTATATTAAAAAATGCATTTGTGTAAAAAAACAAAACAAATCAAGGTTACAGATGGTGGCTGGATATGCCCGCTTCAAGGGGAGATGTCTAGTCTCTCTCATGGGGAGTTTGCATTCCTGGCAGCTGGGGTGGGGGCCGCAGCTTACAGGCTGGGGAAGTGAACACATTTTCTGCCCCCCAGGTGGCATGCACATTGTCCCCTGAAACAAACAGATGTGGCCAAGGACAGCCCACTTCTATCCACAGTTAAAAAATAGAAGCTTCTTCCTTCTCTTGCCTCAACAAAGAAATCCAGGTGGCCAAGCCACTGCAGCAAGTAGGCTGAAAAATCAGCTTGCACCCTACTTCATACTGCCCAACAGTGATGGAATTTTGTATACATGACATCAGTTTTTTTCACTCAAGATACATCTCCCCGTTTATTCGAGCCTTAAATGTCAACAGCACTGTGGGTTTCTTCATAGCTATAGACACAGGAAGCTCATTCTAAGACGTTTTAGTTTTTGTAGCCATGGGGAATGGATTTTCTCTATCATATACCTGTTGTTGGTACACAAAAAACAATCTCTACTGATCTCATAAAAGCCTTTTTATTTTGTTTGTTTATTTTTGGCTGTGTTGCATCTTACTGCTCGAGCTTTTCTCTAATCAGAACGAGTAGGGGCTGCTCTATCGTTGTGGTGCATGGGCTTCTCATTGCAGTGGCTTCACTTGTAGGGGAGCATGGGCTTTAGTAATGAGGCATGTGGGCTCATTAGTTTTGGCTTCCAGGCTCTAGAGCTCAGGTTCAATAGCTGAAGAACAAAGGCTTAGTTCCCCCGCAGCATGTGGGATCTTCCTGGATCAGGGATTGAACTGCAGTATCAGGCATGATTCTTTACTGCTGGGCCACCAGGGAAGCCTGAAAAGCCCATTTTGACATTTCAATACTTTTAGTTGGTCGTTTGATTCTTTTTTCCAGCATTCTGTCTGCCTGCACTGCCCTTCCATTTACATGACGGAGGTACTGGGGCATCCCTGACTTATTCCCAATTGTAATGAAAATGCCTTTCCTTTTTTAAAATTATTTTTTATTGGAGTCTAGTTGCTTTACAGTGTTGTTAGTATCTGTGGTACAGCAAAGTGAATCAGCTACATGTATACATATATCCCCTCTTTTTTGGATTTCCTTCCCATTTAGGTCACCACAGAGCATGGGACTCCCAGGTGGTGCTAGTGGTAAAGAACCCACCTCTCAATGCAGGAGATATAAAAGATGTGGGTTCGATCCCTGGGTCAGGAAGATCCCTGGAGAAAGGCATAGCAGCCTACTCCAGTATTCTTGCCTGCAAAATCTCATGGACAGAGGAGCCTAGCAAGCTGCAGTCCACACGGTCAGAGAATCGGACACAACTGAAACAACTGAGTACACACACACACAGAGTGCAGTAAATCAGAAAGAAAAAAACAAGTATCATATATTAAGAAAAATGTCTTTACTTTTTAAAGGCAGGGCTGGCCCAGGGTGAGGTAGGCCTGACCCTTGCCTCAGGCGCAAGATTTGACAGGGTGCCAAAAACTCAGGAATCAAAATAGATGTAATTTTAATGCAAGACTTAAAAAATAAAAATTAATGCAAAAAAAAAAAAAAATCCATGATGAACAAGATAGTAAAATGTTAAAGACAAGATTGATTATTACTGATTTGTTTTTTGGGGGCTCAGGCTCCAGTAGGGCTTGGCTGGCCTCTTGCGGGGAGCGGCTTGAAAGAGCTGACTCTGGGAGCTGCCTTGATTATCAAGGGTTCCTTCAAGGACATAGCTCTCTGTCCCGCCACCCCTCTGAATTTACTATCTAAAGATAAACACAACACTAGTAAGCCTTGAATGCACACAAGACGCAGACAGATAGCCTTTTTACGATTACCCCTAATCTAAATCAGGATGCCATTCCTGTGCTCTGGCGCCTAGTGAGAGTTCTAATTATTGTTATCTTAAGATGATGTACATGGGGAAGAATTTTCCTTGGGATGCCTCCTTCTTGGTTTAAGTATAAATGAAGCTTAGAGAAATAAAGGAGCATCGTTGACTGCAGCGATCCTCTCGACCCCATCTGTCCTGTGTCTTTATTTCTTAGCCTAAAGGAACGCGTCGTGTTGCTCGCTGAAATCTCCCGGCTGGTCCGGCAAGTGGCGCCCAACGTGGGGCTCGTCGAAAGTTCCTCTAGGCCCCTACCCGTTGGAAATTTTGCAGTAAGTAAGTAAAAGGATATTTGCTTGAATATTGTGGGGTAGGAAGGTTTATTGTCGAGAGTATAAACTATGGGGCAAGATCATAGTCGTCAGTTGTTTGTGCATATGTTACAGATAATGTTGAAGCATCGGGGAATGCAGGTTACTAAAACAAAATTGCATTCTTTTCTTAGTTTTGTTGAAGAAGTATGTCCCTGGTTTCCACAGGAAGGGACTATGAGTTTAGAGATATGGAAAAAGATAGGGAAACAGATTCAAACATATTATACTCTCCATGAACCTAATAAGGTTCCTGTGGAGACATTTTCATTATGGTCTTTAATAAGAGACTGCCTTGATTTTGAACATGAGGAAGGGAGTAAATTAAAAAACATGCTCTCACCTGAAGATCCAATTTATGCTACTCCTAAAATTTATGCTACTCCTGAAGGGAAAAGACCCACAAACTTTGAATTAGAATCTGCCAAACCTTTGAAGGAAAATGAGGGAACGTTGATTCCAGAGGATGAGGAAAGTTTAGAGGAACAGGCAGCTGCTTACCATAAGGATGATCATTGGGAATTACTTGTAACTGATGATTCAAATGTGCAGGCAGCAGCTGCCCCTCCGACAAAGAGTCTGGAGGCACTCATGCAGCAATTATTAATAACAATAAAGGAAGACACTGGGCAAAAGATTGTAAATCAAAGGTTAATGAAACTATGGAAGTCATGGGAGCATTACAACCTGGCTTACCTTCCCCCATGGCTATTCCAAGAAATGCTCATATAATAATCATAGACCTAAAGGATTGTTTTTATACTATTCCCTTAGCACCTCAAGACTGTCCTCAATTTGCCTTTAGTGTTCCATCTGTTAATTTCTCTCAACCAATGCACCGCTATCAATGGAAAGTTTTGCCTCAAGGTATGGCTAATAGTCCGACTTTATGTCAAAAATTTGTTGCAGCAGCATTAGAAGAGACTCGAGTAAAATACTCTGATGTTTACATTTTGCATTACATGGATGATATACTGCTGGTACATTTTGATGAAAAACATCTGTTAGCAGCTTATGCCTTCATGGAACCAACTTTGAAGGCTGCAGGGCTTATAATAGCCAAAGAAAAGGTGCAAACCTTTCCTCCTTATTCCTATCTTGGCTTTCGTTTAGAAAGGGAGACATTTGGAGTTCAGCCCATTGCTTTGCGAAGAGATAATCTGAAAACACTTAATGATTTTCAAAAGTTGCTCGGGGACATTAATTGGATTAGGCCCTATTTACATCTTGCAACATATGAATTAAAGCCTCTTTTTGATGTCTTAAAGGGACATAATAATCCTACCTCCCCACGCAGCCTTACAGAAGCTGGAGAGCGAGCTCTTCAGAAAGTGGAAACTGCCTTATCACAGCAGCATTCCAGTTACTGTGACTATGAAAGGCCTTGGGGACTTTATATCCTTGCCTCAGAACATTCACCTACAGGTGTCCTGTTTCAAGATAACTCTCTAAGGTGGATTTACTTGCCAGTTTCTCCTTTACGGGTGTTAAGTCCTTATCATGTTCTTGTAGCTAAAGTAATAGCCAAAGGCAGACAGGAATCCGTTAATTATTTAGGAAGGGATCCCCACTTTATTTGTATTCCTTTTTCAACTGAACAACAGTTATGGCTCTCTCAATTTTCTGATGATTGGGCAATTGCGCTTGCACAGTATGCAAAGGAGATTAAACAACATTATCCTGCTAATAAATTGTTACAATTTGCACAGCTGCATCAGTTTATTTTTCCAAAAGTCGTGCAGCAATGCCCTTTGGGAAAGGGGACAACTGTCTTTACTGATGCATCTTCCAATGGCATGGCCAGTTTGGTGATTGAAAATGAATCTTATTATTGTCAAACCTCATATTCATCAGCTCAAGAAGTAGAACTTTTTGCAGTACTCCAAGCTCTGCAACGTGTTCCTCAAAGTTTTAATTTATACTCTGACAGTCATTATGTTGTCAGAGCTCTCTCAGTCATTGAAACAGTACCCCTCATTGGAGCTGCAAAGCCCTCTATTCAAACCTTGTTTTTGAAAATTCAGAATCTCATTCGAGCCCGAACTCATCCTTGCTTTTTTGGGCACATACGCGCTCACACTGCCCTTCCTGGGCCTTTAACGGCTGGGAATGCTCTGGCAGATGAAGCCACCCGTATGGTATGTTATTCTTCCTTAACCCCTATCTCTGCAGCACAGGCCTCTCATGCAATACATCACCAGAATAGCAATTCTTTACTGCTGCAATTTAGAATTTCTCGGGAGGCTGCTCGTCAAATTGTAAAGGTTTGTCCTACCTGCCCGCAGTTTTTGTTCTTCCCACTTATGGAGTCAATCCTCGGGGTTTACTCCCCAATGATTTGTGGCAAATGGATGTTACACATATTTCTGATTTTGGAAAATTGAAATATGTGCATGTTACTGTTGATACCTTTTCTGGTTTCCTCATGGCCACACTTCAACCTGGAGAGGCTAGTAAGCATTGTATTCAGCATTGCTTACGGAGCTTTTCTGCTATGGGCCTGCCTAAATGCATCAAAACAGACAATGGCCCTGGATATACTGGTCACAATTTTCAAGCCTTCTGTGCCCAATTACAAATTGTGCATAAGACTGGTATTCCATATAATTCACAGGGCCAAAGAATTGTTGAGTGGGCACATCAAACCCTTCAGCACCAATTGAAAAAATTAAAAAGGGGGAATTTATATACTATTACTCCTAACAATCTCCTCAGCCATGCCTTATTCATTTTGAATTTTCTAAGTCTTGACCGGGATGGCAAATCAGCAGCTCAACGTTTTTGGCACTATGACAATAAAAAGGCTCGGCCATTAGTCAGGTGGAAAGACCCACTGGAAGGCAGATGGCATGGGCTGGATCCAGTTCTAACATGGGGGAGAGGTCATGTTTGTGTTTTCCCGCAGAATGCCAAAGCGCCGCGCTGGCTCCCGGAAAGGCTGGTACGCACGGCGGAGGAGATCACTGGTGGAGCGAATGAGAGAGCTCACAACCCAGGAGACGGTCCCGCTGCCGACAGCTCAGCAGATACAGGCCCTGTTACAGATGGCATGTGAGAATGCTTCAAACCCTTCCCCCGCCTCTCCTACTAGTATATTAATTTCTTTACTTCTCCTTTGAAACCAGATAAGTTCCATGAATGCTGATGTCTTCTGGGCATATGTTCCTGATCCCCGTCTTTTGCAGCCTGTTGGATGGGAAATGAGTTCCGTTCCTGTGTATGTGAATGACACAATACTTTTGGGGGGGTTTTCTGATAAACATATTTTTCCAGAGAATGCCAACATTTCTTATACTGGATCCTCTTCACAATTACCAATGTGCTTTCTCCGAAATCATAATGTTTCAGGTTGTCTCACTGTTACAGATGTTGGATATTCTTATTACAGCACTGGCTGGAGTGTGGATATTCCTGGTGTGACCAAGCTCACAGGGCATGCACAGCGACGCAACAGAACGGGACCCCAGGATATCCCATTATGTGGCCTGGGGCAAAAAGGGAAACATATAGCGGTGCCATGGAAACTCTGCCGGAATGAGACTGCTACGGTGTATTCTATTCCTAACAGCACGCACTCACTGTGGGACTGGTCGCCAGACTCAGAGAGAAACCCCGGAAAGGAAAGTAACAGACAGTTTGCAGCGAGAATTTGGAATCTTGGCGGCACCCTTGTTTATCAAACTGAGGTCTGGAAGTTGCTGGCGGCTTTTGAAACAAGCAGATCCTCCCTGCAGACTGGAGAAAAGGTTAAAGGTGGACTTTTTTAGAACACAACCTGGAGATATCTTCGGGCTTGTGTACCTTATCCATTTATGATTATTGCTGGTTCTGTAAATCTTACTAAGAAAAATAGTCAATATTATATTCATTGTTTTAATTGTACCCTAACCAATTGCATTCGAGGAATAAGAAATAATTCTGGAGTCTTAATAGTTAAACAACCACCTTTTGTTATGTTGCCTGTAAATCTTACTGAGCCCTGGTATGAAGAGTCTGGGCTTGAACTATGGGAAAAGAGTGCGTACAGCCCTTGCTAGGCCACAAAGGGGGATAGGATTAATAATTCTGGGAGTAGTAACTCTAATAACTTTGATTGCTTCTGCTGTTACTGCTTCTGTATCTTTAGCTCAATCTGTGCATACTGCTAATATTGTAGATGATTTGGCAAAGAACACTTCAAAAGCTTTAGGAGTTCAAGAAGATATAGATAGAAAATTAGAAGATAGACTAAATGCGCTTTATGATGCAGTAAGATTTTTGGGAGAAGAAGTGCAAGGGTTAAAGCTGAGAACAAAAATTAGATGTCATGCTAATTATCGTTGGATTTGTGTAACTCCAAAAATTTATAATGATACTGAAACTCCTTGGGACAGAGTAAAATTACATTTAGATGGTATTTGGTATAATGAAAACATTTCTTTGGATCTATTACAACTTCATCAGGAAATTCTTGATATAGAAAATGCTCCTCGGGCTAGTACAGATTTGGCAAAAAATGCTGAAGAGTTTGTTAACAGTTTATTTTCCAATTTTCCCTCGATTACCTCACTTTGGCATCTTTTTTCAGGGGTCGTGGCTGTGCTCCTAGTGTTTGTGCTTTTTGTGTGCATTGCTCCTTGTATCATAAAGAAATTCATTACAGAGTTATGGGACATCAAGGCTGTCCTACACAGTAATTACTTACGGCAAAAGAATCAGGCGTGCCCTTTTACTAAATAAAAGAGGGGGAGCTGCGGGGAGCGGCTTGAAAGAGCTGACTCTGGGAGCTGCCTTGATTATCAAGGGTTCCTTCAAGGACATAGCTCTCTGTCCCGCCACCCCTCTGAATTTACTATCCAAAGATAAACACAACACTAGTAAGCCTTGAATGCACACAAGACGCAGACAGATAGCCTTTTTACGATTACCCCTAATCTAAATCAGGATGCCATTCCTGTGCTCTGGCGCCTAGTGAGAGTTCTAATTATTGTTATCTTAAGATGATGTACATGGGGAAGAATTTTCCTTGGGATGCCTCCTTCTTGGTTTAAGTATAAATGAAGCTTAGAGAAATAAAGGAGCATCGTTGACTGCAGCGATCCTCTCGACCCCATCTGTCCTGTGTCTTTATTTCTTAGCCTAAAGGAACGCGTCGTGTTGCTCGCTGAAATCTCCCGGCTGGTCCGGCAGCCTCTGGGAATGATCCTATTTTTTTTTTTTTTTCAAGTTTTCCCCATTACGGACTTCCCTGGTGACTCAGTGGTAAAGAATCCATCTGCACAATGCAGGAGACACAGGTTCGATCCCTGATCTGTGAAGATCTCACATGTTGTGGAGCAACTAAGCCCGGGAACTGCAACTACTGAAGCTCGCATGTACTAAAGCCTGTGCTCCAAAACAAGAGAAGCACTTGCAATAAGGAGCCCTCACACTATACTAGAGAGTAGCCCCTGCTCACTACAACGAGAGAAAAATCCAAGCGGCAATGAAGATAGCTGTAAATAACTAACTAAATGAAATTATATATAAAAAAGAACTGACCTTCCAATGCAGGAGACTAGGGTTTGATTCCTGTCCAGGGAGCTATTAATAAGCTCTCACATGCTGAGGGGCAACTAAGCCCATGCCCCACATCTAGAGAAAGCCCACAGGAGGCAACAAAGGGCTAGTGCAGCCAAAATTAGAAAAGTTTTCCCCATTAAATACAGTGCTGTTGTTGGCTTTTCCAGCACTTAATTGTGCAAACCATTCTCTTGTCTGTGGATACAAATGGAAGGACACAGATTGGTCATCCAGGACAGAAGTCACATTGTTGAAGTTCTGCAGAATTAACTTATAGCACACTTGTGGTGTAAGAGATAGAGTCTCCTATTAAAGATGAAGACAGGAGGTCCGTGTTTCAATTCAGTCTTCCATTCACTGTCAGGCCCTGAGCAAGATATTTAATGAATGGATGGCCTTCCCGTCCTGGGAAATTGGAAATGATGGTCTTGACTGCTGGGCTTGAAGTGGGTTGAATAGGAGAGCAACCCACACTGGCCTCACTCCCATGAATGCTTTTTTTCCCTACTATATATAAGGAGTGGAGAAACTTTTAAAAAATCTTTTGGCCACACCATGTGGCATATGGGATCTTATTTCCCTGACCAGGGATTGAACTCATGCCCCCTGCATTGACAGCACAAAGTCTTAACCACTGGGCTGCCAGGGAAGTCCTGGGAAGCATTTTAAGTGAAACATGAAGAAAGAGAATGCAGTAGAAACCCACTATTAAGTATTATTTAATGGCTACATAATGTCTCCTGTCCCAATAAATGTTATCTGACTCTTCCCCTATTAAATACATGAACTGTGTCTTATTTTTGTGTAATAAATAGTGTCTTGGTATTTCCCTAAGGATATGCTCTGAACCTTTCTTCACTCTCTACAGCTTTACCCAGGACCCTTTAAAACTTTTTTTTTTCAATCCAATGTCCAGGTCCTCAGAAAAGGCCTGGAGATGTGGGGCCAGGAGAGTGTTCGCTGCCCCTATGGTGGGGGCTGTAGGCAAACATGTTGAAGGTCTCTGCTTATGCATATAATTGAAATATACTTGATTTACAATATTGTATTGCTTTCTGCTGCACAGTAAAGTGATTTAAGGTCTACATATATTTTTTCATAATCTTTTCCATTACAGTTTATCACAGGATATTGAATATAGTTCCCTGGGCTAATCTGTAGGACCTTGTTGTTTATCCATCCTAGATATCATAGTTTACATCTGCTAACCCCAAACTCACAATCTTCCTCCCCACCCTCCTCGGCAACCACAACTGTGTTCTCTGTGTCTGTTAAGTCCATTTCTGTACTGTACATAGGTTCATTTGTATCACATTAAAGATTTCACATATAAGTGATATCATATGGCATTTGTCAAATTCTGTCTGACTTACTTCACTTAGTATGATAATTTCTAGGTCCATCCATATTGCTTTATGCCCACAGACCCTGCATGGGCACCTCCAGGTACCTCTGCCTTCCTTATTGTCATTGTTCAGTTGCTCTGTCATGTCCAGCTCTTTGCAACCCTATGGACTGCAGCATGCCAGGCTTCCCTATCCTTCTCTAACTCCCAGAGTTTGCTCAGACTCATGTTCACTGAGTTGGTGATGCCATGGAACCATCTCAGCCTCTGCCTTCCTTGGGCTGCAGCTGACGCCTCCTCCCACCCCCTTCCTCCCATCTGACACTCTCCCTCCCGTTTCCTTGCGGGCTGCTCCCTCAACAAGGTCCACGCATATTTAATCCTGCCTTAGGTCTGCTTCTCAGAGGACCTGACCTAACACAGTTCCTTACAGGAAAGAAAACAGAATAAAAATCACACCCCCCCCCAAAAAAAAACCCTCCAATATACCCTTTAGAAAGCACAGAACCAAATATACCACAAGTATATTTATGGGTAAATTTACAATGAAAGTTTTAAGAAAATATGAGAGACAGTGACTACTGTCAAAGGAAGGAGAGAAGTTTACAGCCCTAAGACCAGGCTGGCTGCTCACCCTCAAGACTTCCTGAACTTCTTTTAATTTTTTTTAAATTGTCAAAATAAGCCTCAAGCAAAAAAACAACAGTATAAGGCAAATAATTTAGCCAAATATGCCATGTCACTTCAGTCGTGTCTGACTCTTGTGACCCCATGAGCCATAGACCACCCACGAACAGACTCCTCTGTTCAGTGGGTTGCCATGCCCTTCTCCAGAGGATCTTCTCAACCCAGTGACTGAACTCATGTCTCATGTCTCCTGCACTGGGAGGCAGGTTCTTTACCACTAGCACCACCTGGGAAGCCCTGAGACACGAATATTAAACACGCTGGCAACCCCAGTCAGATAAGAAGATAGACTGAGCCGGCCTCTCCTGAGGCCTCCCCAGTGCTTTTCGGAGACCAAGACTCTGCCATGTGTGCCCTGATCATCTGGATT